>NW_026692759.1:0-2642 GCF_021218885.2 Marmota monax | reverse complement strand
TTTTAGGTTTAGGGTTAGTGTTAGGGTTACAGTTAGGGTTAGCATTAGTGTTTGGTTTAGTGTTTTAATTAGGTTTAGGGTTAGAGTTAGCTTTAGGATTAGGGTTAATGTCATATTTAGAGTTAGGTTTAGTTTTAATGTAAGGATTAGGTTTAGGGAGAGGTTTAAAATTTGGGTTAGTGTTAGGGTTAGAGATAGGGTTCAGTTTAGGTTTTTGGTTAGAGTTAGAGTTGATGTTATTGTTAGGATTAGGGTTAATGTTAGGGTTAGGTAAGGGTTAGGGTTAGGGTTACGGTTAGTGTTAGGATTACAATTAGTATTAGGGTTGTGGTTAGGATTAGGGTTAGTGTTAGTGTTAGGGATAGTGTTAGGGTTAGGGTTAGGGTTATGTTCAGCATTAGGATAAAGTTTAGGTTTAGGGTTATAATAGAGTTAGTTTAGATTTAGTTTCTTTGTTAGGGTTACGGTTAGGGTAAGTGTTAGGGTTAGGGTTAGGGTTAGTGTTAGGTTTAGGGTTAATTTAGCATTAGGGTTCCGGTTAGGGTTAGGTTTCCTGACAGCATTGGGGTTAGGTTTGGGTTTAGGGTTCGTGTTATGGATAGGTATAGGGTTAGATTTAGGTTAGGATTAGGGTTTGGCTTAGGGTTTGTGTTAGGGTTAGGATTAGGGTTAGGGGTAGTGTTACATTGAGGTTTAGTGTTAGTGTTAGGCTTAGTGTTAGGGTTACAGTTAGGGTTAGCATTAGTGTTTGGTTTAGCGTTATAATTAGGTTTAGGATTAGAGTTAGGGTTAGGATTAGGGTTAATTTCAGGTTTAGAGTTAGATTTAGTTTTAATGTAAGGTTTAGGGTGAGGGATAGGGTTAGGGATTGGTTAGTGTTAGGGTTAGTATTAGGGTTCAGTTGGGGTTTCAGGTTAGGGTTAGGTTTGATGTTATTGTTAAAGTTAGGGTTACTGTTAGGGTTAGGGTTAGTGTTATGGTTAGGATTAGGGTTAGGTTTAGTGTAAGGGTTAGGTTTAGTGTTAGGGTTAGGTTTGGGTTAGGGTTAGATTTAGGGTAAGGGTTAGGGTTACTGTTAGGGTTAGGGTTAGAATACGTGTTACAGTTAGGGTTAGGGTTAGTGTAAGGTGTAGGATAAGGATTAGGGCTATGGTTAGTTTTAGGGATAGAGTTAGAGTTTAGGTTAGGTTTAGGGTTAGAGTAATGGTTAGAGTTAGGATTAGGGTTATGATTAGATTTAGTGTTAGGTAGGGTTAGGGTTAGGGTAAGTTTAGGGTTATGATTTTGGTTAGGGTTATGGTTTGTGTTACATTTAGGGTTAGGTTAGGTTTAGGGTTAATGTTAGGGTTAAAGTTAGGGTTAGTGTTAGGGATAGTGTTAGTTTCAAGGTTAGGGTTAAGGTAAGGTTTAGGGTTAAGGTTATGTTTAGAGTTAGTGTTACTGTTAGGTTAGGGTTTTGGTGAGTGTTAGGCTTAGGGTTGGGTTAGGGTTAAGGTTAGTGTTAGGTTTAGAGTTAGTGTTATGGTTAGTGTTAGTATTATGATATGGCTAGGTCTATATTCAGAGTTAGGTTTAGGGTAAGTTTCAGTTTTAGACATAGGGGTATTATAATAATCAGGTCAGGTTTTAGGTTTAGATTAGGTTGAGGTTTATGGTTAGTGATCAAATTAGCATTAGGGTAGACTTAGGATTAGTGTAAGGGATAGCATTAGGTTTAGCTTCAGGTTAGTTTTAGGTTTCATGTTAGGTTTAGGTTAATGGAGAGGGTTAGGGTTAGGCCTAGGGTTAGCATTAGGTTTATGGTTATTGTTTGGGTAATTGATCGATTTAGAGCTATGGTTAGGGCTAGGATTATGTTTAGGATTAGGGCTAGAGTTAGGGTTAGGGTTATGGTTAAGGCTAGGGTTAGGGTTGGGGTTAAGTTTAGGATACGGGTTAGGGTTTAAGCTAGGGTTAGTGCTAAGTCTAGGGTTAGGTTTAGGGTTAGGTCAAGGGTTAGGGTTAGTATTAGTGTTAGGGCTAGGGTTAGGGTTAGTGTTAGACTTAGGGTTTTCTTACCATTAGGTTAAGGTTAACGCTCATGGATTTAGTAAGTGTTAGGGCTAGATTAGAATCAGAGCTAGGGATAGAGGTAGATTTAGGGTTAGAGCTAGAGTTAGCATTAGGTTTAGGGTTATGTTTAGGGTAATGGATAGAGTTAGAGCTAGGGTTTGGGCTATGGTTACCATTAGGATTAGGGCTAGGATTAGGGGTAGAGTTTGGGCTAGGGTTTTTTTGGGAGAAGTATTAGGGTTGAAGCTTGAGTTAGGGCGAGGCCTAAGTTTTGCCTTAGGTTTAGCGTTATGTCTGGGGAAAGGATTACGGTAGGTTTAGGGTTAGGGTTAGGGTTAGGGCTACGTTTATCATTAGGGTTAGGATAAGGGTTAAGGTAATGGATATGGTTAGATGTAAGTTTAGGTTTAGGTTTAGGGTTAGATTTTATTTTAGGGTTAAGGTTAAGGCATGGTTAGGTTTAGGTTTCAGGTATCGTTAGGGTTTGAGAGAGGGTTAGGGCTATGGCAAGTGTTAAGTTTAGGGTTAGGTCTAGGATTAGTTTTCTGGTTAGGGTTAGGGTTAGGGTTCGGGTTACGGCTAGGTTTATC
>NW_026692758.1:0-38879 GCF_021218885.2 Marmota monax | reverse complement strand
CCACCTAATGCTGTGGCAAGGTTTACCCAAGAGGCTAGCGAGAGAGAGAGAGAGAGAGAGAGAGAGAGAGAGAGAGAGAGAGAGAGAGAGAGAACACTCCAGGAGTGAGCTTTATTGGGGAACAAAAAATTCAAGGGAAAATCCCATCCAATGAAGGTCGAGGGGGGCAGCATTCCAAGGTCAGGGTCAGTGATTGATCTTTGGGTCAATGGCCAGGCATACCTCCACACGGACAAACCCTCGCACCTGAGACAGGGTGAGGAAGGCTCTGACACAGTTGTCTAAGCGCCTCTCACCCAGCCAGGGAGGTAACTCAAATCACGTGCGAGAATGGCTTCCCACAACGCTTTATCTAATGTGCGTGTAGTAAAGATATTTTCCCACTCTGTGGGCTCTCTCTTCATATTATTGATTGTTTCCTTTGCTGTGAAGAAGCTTTTAAGTTTGAATCCATCCCATTATTAATCCTTGATTTTATTTCTTGCTCTTTAGGAGTCTTGTTAAGGAAGGCAGGACCTAATCCAACATGATGAAGATTTGGACCTACTTTTTCTTCTATTAGGTACAGGGTCTCTGGTCTAATTCCTAGGTCCTTGATCCACTTTGATTTGAGTTTTGTGCAAGGTGAGATATAGTGGTTTAACTTCAATTTGCTGCATATGGATTTCCAGTTTTCCCAGCACCATTTGTTGAAGAGGCTATCTTTTTGCTAATGTATGCTTTTGGCACCTTAGTTAAGAATGAGATAACTGCATTTATGTGGGTTTTTCTCTGTGTCTTCTATTTTGCATCATTGGTCTACATGTCTATTTTGGTGCCAATAGCATGTCGTTTTTTTGTTCCTATAGATCTGTAGTATAGTTTAAGGTCTGGTATTTTGATGCCTCCTACTCACTTTTCTTGCTAAGGATGCTTCGGATATTCTCTGGGTCTTATTTTTCCAAACAAATTTCATGATTGCTTTTTCTATTTCTATGAAGAATGTTGTTGGGATTTTAATTGGAATCACATTAAATCTGTATAAGGCTTTTTGTAGTATGGCCATTTTGTCAATATTAATTCTCCCTATCCAAGAACATGGGAGATCTTTTCATCTTCTAAGATCTTCTTCAATTTCTTTCTTTAGTGTTCTGTAGTCATTGCATAGGTCTTTCATCTCCTTTATTAAATTGATTACCAAATCTTTTTTTTTGAGGCTATTGTGAAAGAGATAGTTTTCCAATTTCTCTTCAGAGGGTTCATCACTGATATATATAGAAATGCATTTGATTTATGGGTATTGATTTTTATATCCTGCTACATTGCTGAAATCATTTATCAATTCTAGATGTTTTCTGGTGGAGTTTTGGGATCCTCTATGTATAGAATCATGCCATCAGCAAATAGTGATAGTTTGACTTCCTCTTTTCCTATTCATATCCCTTTAATTTCTTTCATCTATAGCTCTGTAGATAGTTTAAACTGTACTACAGTTTAAAGAGACAGTTTAAACTACAGTACAGTTTAAACTCTGGCTAGAGTTTCAAGGACTACCTTGACTAGAAGTGGTGAGAGAGGGCATCCTTGTCCTGTTCCTGTTCTGAGAGGAAACGCTTTCAATCAGAAATGCGCTTTGATGTGGAAGATGTCCTAGGTCCTCCACTTTCTGCCCCCACAGCACATGTAGGATGTCTCTTGGGAAGGTGGGGGTCCTCTCCCTAGGCTGCCCCACCTGGCAGATGGCCTAGTTCCCCTGCAGAGGTCGTATCGGGGAATGGGATGAGCAGCCACCCAGCGGGCTCATAGCCAGCGCCAGGGGAGGCAGGTGTGGGCAGCCTAAGGTGCTCAGCAGCTGCCTGGGTATTGCCACCTCCCGCCTGCTGCTTCCTGAACAGTCTGCTCCACCAGGACCAAGACCAAGGGCCTGGAGCAGCCACCGCAGAGGCCATCCCAGCCTCTGGTCACCCTCCCACTCTGGCGCTCACTGCCCTATGCCCTTGCTGCCACCACCGGCCTGGAGCTCTTCGCTGCAGCCACCAGACTCCCCACATGGTTGCCAGAAGCCCCCTTCACCACCCTGTAGCGGGATTCCTGTTACCGCAGCAGGATGAAGATGCTCACCACTGGACGCCTCTGTGGCCTCCGCCCCACTTCCAGAGTCTTCTGGTGCCACCACCACCACACAGCAACCAAACTCCCAAACCCCAGCTGGACTCCTATGCTGCCCACTGAGGCCCCAATGTCAATGCCCTTCACCCCACAATGGATGCCTGACCCCTATGCCCCACACTGGATCCCAATGAAGGTGCGTGTTGCTGCTGCCACCACCAACTCCAGAGATCCTACTGTCACCAGACTCCATCATAGATGCAAGACAGCGATACTCAGCACTGGATGCCAAATTCACCCTCTGCAGCCGGACTCCTGTCAGCAGTGCAGGATGAAACCGATCATGGCAACATCCCTCTGTTGTCACCACTGCTGCTTCTGGACTCTTCCACTGTGAGTATGCAGCAACGGATCTCCCAAACCACAGCTGGATGCCAACACCTCTGCAGACAACACCCCCCATGCCAATGCTCAAGTCCGGACCTCGGAGGCCCTTTGCCCTATGCCTGAAGCAGTTACATGTTGTTGCTGCTGCTGCCACCAGATACTGCCACTCCACAATGCCCCTTCAGCAACTCCACCCCACCACCGCTGCTGTGCTGCCCAAGACCACAGAAGTTGGGAAGTTGGACATCCTCCATCACAGTCACCTCACCAGCGTCCACCGCTTGCCACCTGCCTTTCCTCTTCCAGGAACAGCCACCACTCCTTCTGGGTGCTTGAGGAGTTGTTGTGCTAACTCAGGGAACTCATCCAAGGAAAACAAGTGAGTACTTTAAATAAAGGTTGCAGTCCTCACAGCAGGCAGTGGGCGGGGCTAGGTGGGTCCAGCCTGCTGGTTAGGGGGCCGGGTAGAACCTGGGGGGGGGGGCTGCTAGCCTGGTCTGGACCTTGACCCTGTGGTGCAAGCTGGAGAGGGATCTCTGGCTGCTCTGGGAGCCCAGCCTGGAAGCAGCTTCCCACCCTCACACTCCTCTCTGAAGGGGACTCTGGATTCCAGGGACAGAGCCATCTGGGCTCTGGGCCTCTGGGTAGTGGTGTGAGGCCCTGGTACATTGCAGCAGTCTGGTGACAGCCAGAATGGTCAGACTCCAGCCACCTGGATGTGGGGAAAAGCAGCCTCTTGGGAAAATACCCTCTTAGATCTGCCAAACTTAGCCTGACATTGGCTTCTTCTAAGAGATTATCAAGAAAGGAAAAATATGTTACCAAGTTTTGTCTTGTGCAAAGGGTACTGTGGGGAGAGGCAAAGACATCAGAGTTGGTACAGCTGGATTCAAATCGCTCCTAACTGTGTGACCTTGACCAGGGAACAGAACTAGTTACAACCTTGGTTTTGCATCTGGTAAAAGAAAACAGGGAGGATGATAAGCCATGAGTTAAATTAAGTTGTTCTGCAGTACCTCAACTTGGGAGCTAGGTAGGCATTCAGCATTATTTCCATGCAGAAATAGATTCTCAGACTAAAGGTGACACACTTAGAAAGGCACCTTTGGAAGACTACTGACCTCTGAGGTAGGGAGTTGAAATTTACTTCATGTTTTTAGATGAAATAATAATATATGGAAGATCATAAGCCAAAGCATGAAATGTTGGGTCAGGCTCTTGAAATTATAAGCTGTTTTCAAATTTGTTTAAAGTTACATTGAGATAAATCTGTGTAGTTCAAGCCTCCTGGGATATCCCCCTCCTCTGCCACACACACAAGGAGCACTGTCCACAGTTTTGTACTCCTCTGTACAGTGTCACCAATTATATCATTATATGTATATACAAATACATATTATGTAATATTTTGTTCCTTTTGGTTTGTTTTGGGACCTTCTGAAAATAGAATCTCATATACATTCTTTTGCACCCCTTCAGCTGACCATCAGGAAGAAGGTAACACCAGAGAATCTTGAGGATCAGAAGGACACCAGCCCTGCTCTGGTCACCCTGGAAGCTGACTGGCCTGCACACACTGAAGCTTGAGGAAACAGCAGCCTGCTTCAGCCACTTGGGGGCTGGCTGATCAACACAAGGTGGAAGATTAACTAACCAACAGACAAATGGACTGTTTCATCCTCTAAGAGGACTCTCATACTGTGACAAATTGCCACCCCTTACTTCCATCACATACATAGTCCTTTCCTTGGTCTTTACTACAGGACTGATAACAATCAATCAATCATATAGCTAACCCATAATGGGGGGGGGGCAAGGGAAGATTGGAGGGACTTTGGATTGAGCAGAGAGGTGTGAGGGAGGGAAGATAATGGAATGAGATGAATTTTTTTTTACCCTGTGTACATTTATGATTGCAGGAATAGTGTGACTCTGTGTTTAATAGTCAAAATGCATTCTGCTGTCATATATAACAAATTGAAGAAAAGAAAAATTCATAAAGGACTAAGGCTTAAAAGGAAGTCTGGGCACTTTTCTGGCCATGAAAATATGTACACTTTTCTTGTATAAAATTAAAGCTTATTAATTAAATTGCTTTTTTAAAACACTAGACCATGTACTAGTTTAAACCTGAAAGAGCATTAAGTCTTAGGAACTAAGCTCACTATTTGGAGGATGGTTTTCTATTCTATTTCTTTTCTATTTCTATTTGGTGTTTTCAAAAGTTTAATTGATATAGTATGGATTATGGTATTAACTTGTTTATTGGTTCCATGTTTGTGTCCCCTTTACATTGAAACTCTTGGGTCAACTATAGAAGCAGCTATTAAAATGGGGGAGAGGGAGGGAGGGAGAAGGAGAGACACAGAGAGAGAAATTAAGATTATGACATTATATAAAACTTTAAGCCAAGAAGCTAATGACATTTTTTGATTTAAAGGATTAAATAATGAGCATCAAAGAGGTAATGATGTAATCCCAAAGATTCCAAATGATGTAGTTCCCCAAAGACCCCACACCTTCATTGTAATATGTAAGCCCAGAGAGCTCATTGTGGTTTGAGCTCCTCTTTTTTGTTGTAAAGGTCAGGTTTCTCTTTCTTGTAGAAGTTAGGTCTGCAGGGCTGGGGTTGTGGCTCTGCATTAGAACACTTGCCTAGCAGGTGTGAGGCACTGAGTTTGATTCTCTGCACCACATAAAAATAATATAAAATAAAATAAAGTAAAATAAAGATATTGTGCCCATCTACAACTTAAAAAAAAGTTATGTCTGCAATCAAGCTTATTGATGTGTAAAAGTTATTGTTTCTCTTTTCTTAGTAAATTTAACTTGTGAAAACTCTGTCCATTCTAAGAGCATGGAAGAAAAAGTAACTGTTTTGTTAGCCATTGTGTTGTGTAACCACCCACTGAGTAGAAATCTCAGAGAATTTCCATACCTGGGGCCCAGAGATTTTTTGGCATTAGCCCCTCTGGATTGCACCAGTTTAAATAAATCTTCCTGCAAATTCCTCAGGTGCTCATCCTCATCTCTCCTACATTAATACCTGCTTGAAATGCTAGAATGTCCCAATTCTTCAAGGGCACACAGAGACAGTCTCTCTGACTCTGCCACAGTATGAATTCTATGCAAAGTCATTAATCACAAAAAACTAAGGGGAGATTACACTATAGTGACCTCCTGGAAGTAAATTCAGTGTTTCATAATTAAACTTGTATACATATATAGAATTGCTATGATATAACCCACAAATATATAGAAATAATATATCTAAATAAGCATGTTTTATGAGAAATCTGAATGCCATGTTTGTATTTTGTATTGTTTCTAATATTATACTGTAACAATATTTAATGATGTCATTACATTTTTTAAATCTGAAAAAGACATCAGAATTTTGTACTGTAATATTGTTAGTAAAGGGGATATTTCAGCGATTAGAATTTGTGCTTTCCTGTTTTCAAAGCTAACATGTTGAATTAAAGGTTGGCAGCAGACATCAACTCCATCAGAACCTCAGTCTGGTGAAGACACAGTGTGGTGCCTGACCAGGGAAGTCCCCGTTTCTGCCTGGCACTTTGCCACCCAGTAAATAGGAGCCATGACCCAGGGGGGTGGGATCTGTATTGCAACCCCCTTACTTGTTCATGCTGGGGCACCATGACTGCTGTGCTCTGCTTTAATTTCTCATCTGTGGGGACAACATTTGTGCAATCTTTCCATGGGGCTGTTGAAGATCAGTGATGAAACTTATCAAGTTTAATGAAGTCTGGCTGGTCTACAATTTGAGGAGGGGCCCCCTGCCAAAGCTGCCTCTGTGACTGCCCCCACCCCCTATTTGCTTTCCTGTGTGGTCCTTGTGGAAGGTAGGGGGACTCCTGTTCATCGGCCATGCAGCCTGCCAGTTTCAAGGTAAAGGTATCCTCCTCTGACCTGTACCTGCCAAACCAAAGAAGGTCATTGTCAGTTCTCTCAGGGGGTGGGAGATGTTAGGTAGCAGTGAGTAGTGAGACGTGAAATGCAAACCAGTAACAGGGCAAGGTCACGGGTTTTCTTTAAGTTACTTTTAAGGGTTTCTTTAAATTAATTTTAAGGCAAGTGGGTAATCAGATAATGCATAAAACAACAAGTATACAAATAAAGAGAACAAAGGAGCCAATTAAGAAATACATAGAGAAGGTCTAATGAGGCTATTCCTAACTCTTTACAAGGTCAATTGGGGTCATTTATGGACATAGGTGTCTCAATATATTTTAGAAGAGAAATTTTCTTAGTAGTACCAGAGTTCTGGAAAGGACCAACCAGGGCCCAAAACTCTACCACCTGACATGAAAGAGTCGAACACCTGATTGGCAAAGAGTGTTGAAGGTGGACCCCAGTTCCCAAGGCAGCCCTAAAACACCAATCCATTTGGAGACAGCACTATTCCATTTGTCGTTCTCGGCTGGGAGATGACCCACTCTCTTGGGAGTGCTCTTTTTTTCAGCCTCATTTTACTTTTACTTATAATGAAGTTCTCTCGGATGGCTTTCAGTGTCTGCCTTTAATTTTTCTTTCTTTGGAACACAAGCACTGAGATTTAGAGCTTCATCTTCCCACTCTCCTGGAGTCCCTTGTCAACCCTAATGACCTGCATCTTGATGTACCATTTTAGTAAGATGAGTTCCTTATTTGAAGATAAAGTTTTATGGCAATAAACAAGGCATCGTATAAATCCATGAATAGTGATATAGTGCTGGGAGCCATTAGCCAAGTAAGTAGGTATGACAATTTCCTTGCCAGCGTACCCCATGTTGCAGTGACATTGAATGTACGTGACCTTGCTCAAGGACCAAGGCAGATTAGGGTGTTCCCGGTTTTAAGATAATCGTGTTTAGGGCATTCCCAGTTTAGGTTCCAGGTTTAAGGTTTAAGATTATTCCTGCTGGGAATAGGGCGTATCCTGCTGCCTGAGTTCCCCTTGAGTTCTCACGGGATTCAGACAGTATATTTTGGAGATAGAAGCCCAGTGGAGGTGGATTTGGGCAGAGAACGTGGATTTCCCCAGAACGTGATTGTAGACGGCTGGTGTGAGTTCGGGAATAAAGAGTTGCTGTTTGAATTAGCCTATCTACAAAGTCAGCGTAAGGTTCATTAGCTCTCTGTGTTACCTTAGATAGCTGACCTTGTAAATCTCCATGTCCTTGTAAAGTCTTCCATGCCCTAACTGCGTCTGCAGCAATTTGTGCATATATAGCAGGATCATATTCAATTTGTTGCCGTTGACCCTCATAAGGTCCTTTTCCTAACAACATATCTAGATTTCTTTGAGGGTAACCGGCTGTTGCATTTCGCCTAGCTGTCTCCGCGCAAAATTCCTCATTGGCAACCTTCCATAACAAATATTGTCCTCCATTTAGTACAGATTTACACATGCTAGCCCAATCTGCTGGCGTCATGTCCAAGTTAGTAATGGACTCAACCATGCTTACCGTGAAGGGAGCTTGGGGACCATAGGTTGTTACAGCCTCCTTTAACTGCTTCACTGTTTTAAAATCTAAAGCACGGTGAATTCGCTGCCCTCCTGCCTGTTCAAGTACAGGGCATGCTAATCTTTGAGGTCCTGTCTCAGGATCCCATTTATCAACTACGGGGTTTGAGGGCCACTCAGCTGTCTCAATCGGTGGGGCTGTTGGTTGAATTACGCCCTCTTGTGATAAAACGGAGTTAGTAACAGCCTCCTGTTGTGGTCTTTTTCCTAACAACCCCTTTTCCTTTAAATTTTCTTCCTCTGTCTGACTAGCTCGAGAGACCTTCTCTTTTGTTTGATCTAAAATGTCTTTCTCCATGGTCTGAACCTCTAACAATTTACTTAACATCTTTTCGGTTTGTTTTTTACTAATTTCTAATCTACTATAAAGATAACGCAACCCAATAAGATAGCACAAAACAAAGCCGAAACTGAATGAAACAAAAATGGAATAAAAAATCGTTGTATCAATTTTCTCTTCCTCAGGGCCGACAAACTTCAAACCTTTAGTCAACCATTTTTTCCAGTTTGCCTGAGAAATTTCTAGGGATAGGCAGCTTGAAACAAAAACAAGATAAATCAAAACAATAACACATTGTTTTTTGAATTGGTCACCCATTCTTTCGCTCTTCCTCAGGGGCGAGCAATTTCACTTACCTCCAAGCTTCAGACATTCCCCGTATGAGCCGCCAAATGCCGCAGTCTGGCTGGGCACAAATGCCGCAGTCTGGCTGGGCACACAATCACGAGCCACCACACAGCTTGTAGATTCAAACAGCAACTCTTTATTCCCGAACTCACACCAGCCGTCTACAATCACGTTCTGGGGAAATCCACGTTCTCTGCCCAGATCCACCTCCACTGGGCTTCTATCTCCAAAATATACTGTCTGAATCCCGTGAGAACTCAAGGGGAACTCAGGCAGCAGGATACGCCCTATTCCCAGCAGGAATAATCTTAAACCTTATACCTGGAACCTAAACTGGGAACGCCCTAAACACGATTATCTTAAAACCGGGAACACCCTAATCTGCCTTGGTCCTTGAGCAAGGTCACGTACATTCAATGTCACTGCAACATGGGGTACGCTGGCAAGGAAATTGTCATACCTACTTACTTGGCTAATGGCTCCCAGCAATATAGCAGAAGCTTTATGAATAGGGAAAAACATTTATATTTGGAATGCGTATTTACTCCTGTGAACCACCATGTTTCTACTGGTGTCTATGAGCAACACTGCCATCTCTAGGACTCTGTATCAGCCTATTATGAGCAAGAGGAATGCACATAAGTGGTGTAGCTAGGTCAATCCAGGTAGGAAGCAGCCCATGTTCCATAGCTCAGGCATACACTCCCTTTAAGAAATGTGGGGTGATTACAAGATTCCAGAATGTGGATCTCCAGCTACAGACCATAAGTTACCAATGGTAACTTAAAATCTCCCCACACAGAAAACATTAGGCTTAAGTGGTTTTGCCAGCAAGTTTTATCAAATGTCAAAGGAGCAAATAATTTCATTCTTACACAAAATACTCCAGGGTACTGAAAAATGACATCCCTCATTTACATAATTCTCCCAAGGGGAAAATACATACATACATACATTAATCCTAGAATGCAAGAAAATCAATGTGCTCCTCCACCTCAATAGATTAAAGGAAGAACATGATATGTTTTTCTCAATAGAGGGAGAAAAGCACTTCATGCTAAGTGACATGAAGGGCATTAGGACTAAAGAGCAACTTCCTTTTTCAGTTCAAGAGCAGTTTCCAAAACTCCAACCACTCTTATGTAAGGCTGGGGATACTTTATGGGAGGCAGGTTGGGCAGGTCAAAGAGTTCATTCTTGCAAATCCACACTTAATGGATATCGCTTTGACCTCTCTGTTTAACATCTGTTCATATAACTTGGAGGGAATCTGGAAACTTAATAAAGTGTAGAGAAAAAGAAATGCTCCTGAAGGCTCAGGTGGGCCTCAGAGGAGAGTGAAAAGGAGAATTGGATCTGGTCCTGGGAAGGCATCAGCATCCACGATATGAGCTGCTACAGCCCACTGGTCCCCCTGACGATGTGCAGCCTGGCCTTTGGACAGGGCCAGCTCAGCAGCATGGGCAGATCAGGAGGGCAGTGAGGCCAAGAGAGTCTTCTCAAAGAACATGAACTTAGTCAAAGGTCTCCATGGACAGGAGTGAGGTGGAGCAGAGAAGAACCAAGGCAGTTTCTTCTTCCCCAAACCAAAATCCCAGCCCCCTTCCCTTCTGCCTTTTCAGGCTTCTCCTGACCAGATCTTAATTGAATCCTGTCTCCTCCAGCGAAGCCACTGGAATCAACTCTCTTTATTGGTGAGGGTGGGAGGGTTGCTGCAAGCTGGGTGGCAGCACGAATCCTGTGCTCCTGTAACCCCATCAACACCACTTCCTGCCAGGGGCAGCAGTGTCCACATTGTCACCCAAGGAAAGACTGGTGTCCCTGCAGGGTCGTGAGTCCCAGGGAGGAGCAGGGCTCCTGTGAAGCTCTTTACACATAATCCTTGCTAAATTTATCTTAACCCTATATTAATGAATTGATTTATTTCCTGAAAAAAGAGAAAAATCTCTCGCTGTCATATTGGGTCCAATGAGACTGTTGGCTCAGTGTGGCCTGCACTGCATAGAATCCTGCCCAGGATGTCACTAGAGGCATAGGATGGAAGTAAAGTTTTCTAAGGCCAGAACAAACTCTAACATATATTTCTTAAGTAACAAAGTGCTTAAGTTGCTTTTCCAGAATCCACTGAAAGATGATTTAAAACCAGCTTTTCAAAAATGGACATATGCAGAAAAGCCAGCCGAATTGGTCAATGACATTTTTTTAAAAAATATTTTTTAATTGTCAATGGATTATTTTTCACTTTATTTATTTATTTATTTATTTATGGTGCTGAGGATAGAACCCAGAGTCTCACAGATGCCAGGCAAGTGCTGTACTACTGAGCCACAACCCCAGCCCCTCAATAACTTTTTTGACATTTAAAGTTTAACCTTTCTGCCACCCAACGGAACTTGATAACTACCTGGAAAAAAAAATGTATGACCCAGAGTCAGATCTGAGCTTAGTTCTCTGAATTCTTGCTGGCTGGCCTCATAATAAACCTCACTCATTTTGCAAAAACCGATGCCATAGTATTGACTTCTATGTGCTTAGGTAGTTAGCCTTTACCAGTATCATTAGAAGCACCCTCCAATGCCCCAGGGATAATATTACCTCTTTGCTCCCAAGATTTCAATGGTTGGGTGTGTTGGATTCAGGACAAAGAAGATTAAGTGCTCAGGAGATTGTCCCAGCTCCTTGGTCCTCCTCAGAACCCCAGCTTCTCCCCATCCACCAGGGTCTAGTCTGGTTCTGAATTTTCCAGGCAGTGGGAAAATGGGAGAAGAGGAAAATGTCTTCCATCATGTCTGTAGCTTCCAGAGCTTTTCTCTCCAGCCCGGGAATCTGGATGTATTAGCTGTGTGTACAACAATAGCTTCCACTGAAACTCCTGGCTGTGAGGGCCTGAGGAACAACTGGGGCAGAGAGGATTAGGAAGCATGGCAAGGGATTTGGGGCAGATATTCTACCTGCATGGACCAGAACTGGCCAAAAAGAATCAGGATCCAGAGGTGGGCATTTTCAGGGGAGTCCAAGACAGGAGATGTCCAAAATTCTGCTTAGGGAAGTCCTGAGGCCAGGGGTTCTTCTGCCAGGACTGTGGCCTAAGTCCTCACAGGTTCCTTATAGCTGTGGGCTCTTGAATTCCTACAGGAGCACTAGACACTGTGATGTGTACTATAATTGTAGGAGTCAGAGAAGACATCTGAACTCAATTTCTGAGAAAAGGAAATGGAGGAGTCCCCAGATATAGCCATATTCAAAGATACTCTGGAGTGGCAGGACAAGCAGGCCTCTTTGACCAGTCTCCTTCTGGGGAATTCCCACCCAAATGCCAGTACTGCGCTGAGTTCTGAGGGCCTTAAAAATATTCATCCTTTCTCCTAAGATCACCCACAGGCACAGCCTAATTTTTTTCCCAAACCTAATAGTACTCCCTCTAATTCAGAGACAAGAAGGCTTTCAGTACATAGGACTGGCTGTGGACACGGCTGCAAGGTCAGTGTGAGGACACGGAGTTGTCACTCCAAGTACAAGCAGAGCTGTGCTCCAGGTGATGATGCATACACCCTTGGCTTGGAACTTTAGACTCCCCTCAGTGACAGCTTGGAACACACAGAAAGCACCCATGGCTAACCCCCTCAGCCCTGTGTGCTCCAACATATCTGAACTAGACCTCCTGCAGTTTGGTCCCTCATTGGTTGACTGTTTGAAAAGCAGTTCTTCTCTCTATTATAGGTGTGGGAAATTATTTCAGCTAATGCAGCAACTAATGGTCTGCAGACCTCACTGTGAGGAAAAAGGGTCTAGAGCAGCTCCTTTCCGCTAAAAATGGTTGGATGCCAAATCTACAGACTCAGAATCTGCATCGCAACAAGATCTCTCAGGTGACTGATATGCACTCTTGAGAAGGGCTGGCTAGGTCAAAATGGCGTCACTTGTGTCAACTCTTACAACAAAACCAAAAAGTAAATGCAACTGGGAGATTTCAAAGGAAGCGTTCTTATGCAGGTTTGCCTGTTAGTAACCATCATGAAAGACTCTGCCAGCACCTGAGACCTGCAAGAGGCCACCACAACCTCATACAAAAAGTACTCCTGCCAGGACATCTGCTCAGCAATCATGTGTTCATCTTCAGACTGGAGCTGTTCTTCTTATTAATCATTTGTAATCAAGAATTATTATTTTTAAATACTTGATGTAATCCTTGTTTTGTATTTAAAAACTTCCCCTTCCTTCAACCTCTTTGAATATGCTTATAGTTTACCATGGCACACATATCCCCATTACTATGCTTTTCTATTCCCAAATAAATATCATTATTCTTTAATGGGTGGGTACCAGGGATTGAACTCAGGGATATTGACCACTGAGCCACATCCCCAGCCCTATTCTGTATTTTCCTTAGACAAGGTTTCACTGAGTTTCTTAGTGCCTTGCTTTTGCTGAGGCTGGCATTGAACTTGTGATCCACTTGCCTCAGCCTCCCGAGCTGCTGGGATTACAGGTGTACACCACTGTGCCGGGACTTTCCCCCCAAAATCACTATTCTTTGGAGAATCTTTCTGCCTCTAATTTTTAAAAGATTGATACCTGTTTTGAATGAAACTCTTCAATGTTCTCCATTAATTTAGATAGTAGCTCCTTTCCCAGCAACCATCAGAGGCCCAGACAGAAGGGCATCATCTGGGGACCAACTGCAGGGGTCCTTCTAGGGCAGCCTCACCATCAGGGGTTGGCTTGCAGGCACAGTTTCAATGACAAAATCACAATGTGAAATATCAAAAGAGTTTTTTTTTTGTTTGTTTGTTTTCTTTTTCTTTTCTTTCTTTTTTTACTTCCAGATCCTCAAGGTAGGTAGGGTGACCAGAGGGAGGTAAAGAGTAGTCTTCCCTCCAGGTCTCATGTAGCAACAGTGAGGATGCACACAGGAAAGGATTTCCCCTATTTTAGGGTCTTTCAGGTGGGATTACTTTCTTTTGGGTACTCCAATCAACTCTGGTGGCAAAGAAAGCTGAGCAGTGTAGCATGAAGCTGGGATTAAAACAGGGCTCTGCAGAGGCACTTCTTATGGATCTTCATCACCCTAGGCAGCAGTCAATTATGAATTTTCCATTACTCCTAAGACAATTGCCCCTTAGAAACCTAGGCCTAATCACTTGGATCAAGGAGGTAACAGAACCCACCAGGAAAGCCCAACCTACATGTGGTCGTATACATTTAAAGTAACTAGGATAAAAATGCCAATGAGCATGCAGAGGAAATTTAGAATCTGGCTCTCACTAGCCTCCCCAGCCCAGCTAGTGCCCTCCTCACCAATACATGCCTTAATTCTTCAGGAGTAGGTGCATTCTCTGGGATAGCTCAGGGATCGTGGTTAGTGGGTACTCTCAAAGCAAGTAGCACAAAGTAGCCCCATTTCAGCATTCTCACTGAGTTTTTGGGTTCCTTCTTCTGAAATAATGCTTTTCAAATTCTAATGTGTAATGTGCACATGAATTGTATTGCAATCTTGCTAAAATTCTGATCCAGAAGGTCTGGGTTGTTGGGCTGGAGTTGTGGCTTAGTGGAAGAGAGCTTGCCTGGCATGTGTGAAGCCCTGGGTTTTATCCTTAGCACTTCATATAAATAAATAAGTATTTAAACACACAAACAAATAAATAAAAGATCCATTGAGAACTAAAAAAATAAAATAAAATAGAAGATCTGTGTTTGGCCTTGAAATTCTGCAATTTAATCTATCTCCCAGTGATGAAGATGCTTCTGGTCCACAGGCCACATTTTGAGGAGTGAGACTCTACCAAGTGCCAAGGAAGTTAGGGCTTTCAAATATATTAACTATGCAGTCCAAGCCTGAGTCCAGGCCTCAGTTAGCCAAGACAACACACTGAATCCCAGCTGAGTGTCAGTGATTCAGGCCAGATCAAGCCATGGTTTAATCCTCCTTCATTTAAGGTATTGTGTACACATTGCCATGCTTGTTCCCGAGGGTCTGTCAATGCACACTGATGATGTGTGCGACTTTTTAATGTATAGACTACCTCCTTGCAGAATGGCTTTTGCTTCTGCATCTGGGCTATGTTTTGGTCTGGTGGAGCTGCTGGTGGCCTGTCCTGGTCATGGTGGTGGTTCACAACTCTAAGCATGTGTGGAAATAACACAACTGTGCACCTAAGTGGGTGAGGTCACCAGATCTAAACTACACATTTCAACTGTTTTCTTTTCTTTTTTTCCCCAAAGCGTCTGTGAAAGAAATGTTGAATGTTGTCAGAATCAAAATAGAATCACTTATGTCAAATCTAACCAAAAATAAATAAATAAATAAAAAGTAAACAAAGCCAGGATGTTACAAAGGAAGGACTCTTAACACATGATTCACATGATTGCCTGATAGTTACCATCATAAAACACTCTGCTGGAGTCACTAACTGAATAGGGGCTGCCACAACCTTATACAAAAAGTATCTGTGCAAGGACATCTGCCCGGAAACATTCAACCTTGGACTGATACCACGCTTATTTATTGTTAACTACTGTGGCTAAGGATTATTTGCTTCAAAATATCAGACATAATTCTCATTAAAATCTTCCTCTTGACTCAATTTGGGTGTAGGAGAGACAGATAGACACTGGGGATGGAACCCAAGGGCACTCTACCACTGAGCTACATTGTTGGCTCTTTTTATTTTTCTTATTTTGAGACAGGGTCTTGCTAAGTTGCCCAGGATGGTGTCAAATTTGTAATCCTTCTGCCTCAGCCTCCCATGTAGCTGGATTACAGAGGTGTACCACAGTGCCCACAGTTCACTATGACAATGCATATTCCCATTGCAAAGCTTTGTTATCCCCCAAATAAATGTCAATATTCTTTGGAGAATGTGATTTTTAAAAAATTATTTAGGTTGACACATCTAACCCCAATTGCCGTTGGACTTCCCAACTGGTCAGAGATTTTCCTCCTCTCACTTCTTTTTTTTTTTTTTTACTGTTTTTTAAAAATTTACTTATTTTATTTGTTCTAATTAGTTATACATGACAGTAGAATATATTTTGACACATCATACATGAATGGAGTATAACTTCTCAATCATCTGGTTGTACAGGATATAGAGTTACACAGGTCATATAATCATATATGCACAGAAGGTAATATGTCTGATCCATTCTACTAGGGTTCCTACCCCCATACCCCCTACTCTCTCTTCAATACCCTCTGTCTAATCAAAAGTTACCTCTATTCTTCCCAACCCTACCCCTTGCTGTGAATTAGCACCTGCATATCAGAGAAAACATTAGGCCTTTGTTCTTTGGGGTTAGCTTCTTTCACTTTCTCCAGTTCCATTCATTTACCAGAAAATGCCATATCTTCATTCTTCTTTAGGGTTTGAGTAATATTCCATTGTGTGTATATACCACAATTTTTTATCCATTCATCTGTTGAAGGGCACCTAGGTTGGTTCCATAGTTTAGCTATTGTGAACACTGATGTGGCTGCATCAGAGTAATATGCTGATTTTAAGTCCTTTGGGTATAAACCTGGGAGTGGGATGACTGGGTCAAATGATGATTCCATTTTAAATTTTCTCAGGAATCTCCATACTGCTTTCAAGGGTGGTTGCACCAATTTTCAGTCCCACCAGCGATGTATGAGTGTACCTTTGTCCCCACATCCTTGCTAATATTTATTCTTGTATTCTTCATGATTGCCATTCTGACTGGAGTGAGATAGAATCTCAGTGTAGTTTTGCATTTCTCTAATTGCTTGAGATACTGAACATTTTTTCATATATTTATTGATCAATTGTGTTTCTTCTGTGAGATGTCTGTTCAATTCCTTTGACTATTTAGTGATTGGGTTATTTGTGGTTTGGGTGTCAAATATATATATTAGTTGTAGGTGGACAAATACCTTTATTTTACTTTTGTGTAGTGCTGAGGTTGGAACCCAGTGCCTCACATGTGCCAGGCAAGTGCACTACCACTGAATCATAGCCCTAGCCCTTAAAGTTTTTTTTTTTTTAATTATTTGAATATTCTGGAGATTCATGCTCTATCTGAGATGTGTGTGGTAAAGATTTTTTTCCCCATTCTGTAGGCTCTCTCTTTATGCTATTATTTCTATTGCTGTGAAAAAGCATTTATTGATTCTTGATTTTACTTCTTGCACTTTAGGAGTCTTGTTAAGGAAGACAATCCCTAAGCCAACATGGTGGAGATTTGGGCCTACTTCCATTAGGCTCAGGATCTTTGTTCTAGTGTCTAAGTTTTTGATCCATTTTGAGTTGGTTTTTGTGCAAAGTTAGATATAATCCCTATTTCCTACATATGGATTTCCAGTTTTCTCAGCATCATTTGTTGAAAAAGCTATCTTTTCTCCAATGAATGTTTTTGGTGCCTTTGTCTAGTATAAGATAACTGCATTTATGTGGGTTTGTCTCTGTGTCTTCTAGTCTGTACCATTGGTCTATGTTTCTGTTTTGGTGCCAATACCATGCCATTTTTGTTACTATGGCTCTGGTATTGCCTCCTGCTTCGTTTTTCTTGCTAAGGAGTCCTTTGACTATTCTGGATCTCTTATTTTTCTAGATAAATTTTATGGCTGCCTTTTCTGTTTTTATTTGGAATGTCATTGAGATTTTAATAGGAATTGCATTAAATCTGTACAACACTTTTGGTAGTATGGTGTAGGTGTGTGTCTGTTCTGATTTCTGTTGCCAGCTCACAGTCTTTTCTCTTTTGGAAACATCCTCAAGTAGAATGCAGGGGTGAAGCTTCTCTGAACTCAGTGTGGACTCAATGCTGTGCCTGTGTGCCATGGTCCTGTCCCCTCTGCTCTGTGATGCTGAGTGATGTGCTGTTGACAAGTGTGTCACACTGGGTCCATCTTTCTTCTGTTGATGGACAGACTGGGAATGAATACACACAAGTCCCTGGGGATGCTGACTTTCATGCCTTCTGACTGTGTGGCTGGGAAAGCAAGTGCTGGGGCACAAGGAGGCTGATGTGGAATGTGATGTGGAATATGAGAGTCAGCTTTCCATTGCTGTAACACAATGCCTGAGGAAGGGTTTATATTGTCTGACAGTTTAAAAGGGTTTCCATCCAAGGCTGCTTTGCGGCCTGTGGTGAGACAACATATCATGGAGGAGCCTGTGGCAGAGAAAACTTCACAACTCATGTCTGGGATGCAAGAGAGAAAAGGGAAGAAACAGGTCCCTTCAAGTACACACCTCGGTGACTTGAATGAAACCTCCCACTAGGCCTGACCTCCTGAGTTCCACCACCTTGCAGAAGCACCATCTGGGGACTGGCCTTTAACACGTGGACCTGTGGGGCACTCTGTCCTCCAGGCAGTCCTGCTGGGATCCATTCCTCTTGCTGCATGAGACACACCTACACTAAACAATTATTCTTGTTTCTATGAAACCCAGATCCCACCAGTGCCCTTTCTGGTGAGGCAGGCTCAGGGCCTATGGGGTTGCCCGATCTTCACCCTGTGGGGAAAGCATGAGGGCTGCCACTTCAGGAGTGAGTTGAATGTAAAGGGCGGGACAGAGCCACTGACATTTCCTGTTTCACTTGCCATCCCCATGGCTACCCCAGTGTCTGTCTCAGCCAGAGCCTTTCCTGCCTCCTGGATGGCATGGCCTCCCCCAGCCTCTTCACCCATCTGGTCTAGGCCACAGGGGACTCCAGGCCTTGGAAACAGCAGGAAAGGGCACAGAGCTCTCGGAGCACATGGGGGGCAGAAGGGTGGCCCTCCTCTCTGGAATCTCCCTCCAACCCTGACTGTGCCCCAGTGACCTGCCCCAAAGCCCAGGAGCAGCTTGGGATGGCCTGGGAAGGTGGGGCTCTGCCCTCAGGAGGACTTGCTGTGGGAGTCTGGCATAGGAGGAGAAGGGAAGAAATGTGGGGAGTCCAGGAGGGGACTGAAGAGACCCTGGAAGCTCAACACTGCAGGTCTAGGCTGCTCATGGCCACTGGATGTGCAGGGAACATGGACAGCACCTCAGTGAGGGGCCCAAGGTCAGTAGCCTGGGGACACTTGGGAGTCCCGGCAGGGTCATAGGCACAGGAGAAGAACTTTTGTATTCCTGGGGCTCAAGAATCTGCAGTCCCTGCTGATTGACTGGGGTATTGGCCAACATCAGAACTAAGACAACATAAAAAGGAAAAATGAATTTAATCACAATTTGGCCAAACAGTGGAAGAAGCTGACCTGCATCTGCCTGTCCCACAAACACTGCCACCTACAGGAAGGAAGCCTTGGGACACAGATGGGTAGGCCCTGGGGACCCTACTAAGGAGCATGGTCAGTTCCCTCCAGCCCTAGTTTTCTTCCTGAGCCAGGACTTTGGCCTGGTAAATGCTTCCATCCTGGTCAAGGAAGGCTAGCCTGCAGGGAGCTGGGACACGGCAGGAAATGGCAGGGACTGAGAAAAAAGTAACTAGGAGCTTTTCTTTGAAATTTTCTGATTTTAATTGGGCGATGTCACTGTCCTCCATCTTGTCCATCCCACAGTCTTGAGGGATGTCGGGCTCCATGTCATCTGGCCCTTTATTGAGGGTTGATGCTGAGATCCCCTCAAGGGCACCCAAAACTTGACAGTGAAAAAGCCAACCTGCAAAGATGTCCACTGGCTCCACCTAGTGGAGGACATGGGAACCCTGCTCCAAAGCCTTGACAACACCTGGTTTGGGCCATCTTCATTTTGACAATTCCCGCATCTCTGAATAATTTTTTCTGAAGACATTACTGATTGTCCACCAAATGGTCTGAGCCCATGTCACCAGGATGGACTTTTCCCGTCATTTAGACTGATCTAAATGATCTTTTTAAAGGGGAAGTGACAGACTGTTAAGAGTCAGTGTCAAAAGATCAAATTTTAGCCAAATTTGAACAACAAAACAGGCTTAGAGCGGTTCCCAGGCTAAGATTTTACCTGAGTCTTAAGCACCTGCCTGTGTGGGAGGCCATCCTCACATGTGATCTACCTCCCTGGCTGGGTGAGAGGCACTTAGACACATCTTTGTCTCCAGAGCTTTCCCCACCCTTCTCAAGTCAGAGGGCTTGTCTGTGTGGAGGTGTGTCTGGCCACAACCCCTGAAGACCCAATCGTCGCACCTGACCTTGAGACACTGCCCCCCTTAATCTTCACTGGATGGGATTTTCCCCAGAATTTTTTGTTCCCCAATAAAAGTCCACTCCCTGGTGTGTTCTTTCTCTCTCGCTGGCCTCTTCAGTAAACCTCGCTACTCTAATAGGTAGCTTGAGGCTGGAGGTAGGGAGAAGCTGTCCTGGAGCTGGTTTAAAGGTAACTAGAGCCTGTCTCTTTAATTCAAACTCCCTTTTGGATTTGCCTCGTAGCTGAACCTTCATTTATGAAGCCTGTGCTGGCCAAGGGCTAAATGCCTGCGGTCTGCCAGGTACAGCACCGGGAGGGCTTGCAGAGAAGGAGCGGCCCTGGTCAGCATCTGCCCTCCTGCTCAGCCCCAGGCTCCAGGCTCCCTGGCTGCAGTCACTGTCCTGTGCAAGTTCCCAGGACCCCCTTTCACAGCATGGGACTCTACTTCTCTCCAGGGCTCTGTGGGTGTCCACCAAGAAGGTCACTGAGGAAGTCCGTGAGGACATGGGGCTCATAGCAGGTGCTCAGACCCACCTCCCATCTCATTCCCCATCCTCCCAACCCTGGGTGCATGGAGAACTTTGCCATCTGAGCCCCCACACTCTCCTCATTCACCCTTGGGCTACCCGCACCTGAATGCAATGCCAAAACCTAGACACTTTCTCTAATGGTAGATGCTCTATGCTCACATCCTCTCCCTCTTCCCCTCCAATCCTAACTGCCTCTCTCCCCCTGCAAAAGAAGGCTCAGTCCCACGCCTTGAGCTCCTGCACCTCCTGTGCCTCATCCTCTCCCTTAAAAGTGTGGATCCTGCAGTTCTAGTTGGGAGTCCATCTGTGATCAGGAACAGGCTCCTGGAGGCCCCAGATGTGGGGTCAATGAGGCATCAGCACAGTGACCCAGTGACCGTGGCTACAAACTCACACTCAGGGTCTTTGGGAAAACATTTTATCTGCAATTAAATCCTATCTTTATTGTGTTACAAAAAAGCACACGTCATAGGGGAAGGTGGAGAAGGTGAGAGCAGGAGGAAGCGATGGCCTGCATGGAGACGCACAGGAGACCTCAGCCCTGGAGCCAGACCGGCATCTCTGTGGTCTGTGAGCAGGGAGATGGAGGCCAGCAGAAGCAGCCAAAACCTTGAGCACTCTGCTGTTGAAGCTGATCAGGAGGCACTTGGTAGACGCTTCTACTCCACCTCTGACCAGGGCTGCATTGGCCTTCGCCTCCTTTCCACGTGGCAGGGCTGAGCAAGGCCATTATCTTAGAGGGCAGGGGACATCTGCAGTCCGGATTTTCCAAAAGAGCCAAGGCTGCCTTTCCATGTGAAGATGGCTTATGATTTTATTTACCTTTCACTACAGCCACTTCTTCCCTGGAAGGGGAGAAGTAAGAACCTCTCAGTGTCATCCCTCAAGCCATGGGGATCAGATCTTTTTTCTAGTTATGGTCCCCCCATCAGTCTGTCCCTTTCATCTATGGACTAGACTCATCATCTCAGGCCTGGTCAGGAGCACAATCTGCAGCCACATTTCCAGCCAAAGACAAAAACTACCCCAGCCCCCACTGTCCTCTAAAGACTCAGGAGACTCCCAGAACCTGCCAGAAGCTCACTCCAGAAGAGAGCTCAGAACTCACCCCACAGTGTGCATGAGTCTGCCATTGAGTGTGGTCACTGGGACAAAACATCCATAGAGCCTGGTGCAGTGGTCATACATATAATGCCAGCTACCAGGAGACTGAGGCAGGAGGATCACATGTTTGAGGCCAGATTGGAGGATTTCCTGAGATCCTGTGTTGAAATTTAAAAAAAAAAAAAAAAAGTCTGGCAGAGTGCCCCTGGGTTCTGTACCCAGTATCACAAACCAACAAATGCATGCATGTTCTTTAAACATCCACACACTGATGTGCCAAGAGCCAGCATTAGGATCCAGGATGATCCCAGACCTGCCTGTGGAGGAAGCGAGTACCCATCAGCACCACGCCTGTCCCTGCCTCAGCACGCCTGGTCCTGCTGCCTGTCCACTGTCAGCTGAGCTTGGCTCAGGTGTGTCTAGGATGGGGTTGCCCTAGTCTTTATCTTGGCATTTGTTTTGTCTTGACCTGGCTCAGCTCAGCCTGGACTTGGTCTGGGCTTTTAGTCTTGTATGGACCCTTGGCCTTGTGACTTATCCTACTCTGTTTACACAGACTTCTGTGTGCTCCTAGATTTAACTTCAGTCTAGGTATGTCCAAGTCTCTGAACGAGCCCACCAACCCATGGGGCTCCCTTGGGGACAGCTGCTTGGTAAAGCACCTGTCATCTCACTGGAACAGTCAGGCAGAACAGCCTCATAGCCATAGGACAGGACTTGGCCTCTCCTTAACCGGCCCCTGTCTGCATCCTTCCCTGGAGGGTGCTGCTAGTACCACACAGAGCATGGGCCCGGGGGCAGATGGGCCTGGGTTCTGGTACCTGCTCTGCCCCTCATTGCTTGGGTTCCACTGACAAAGTCACATCAATCCCCTGAGCACCTTTGCCGTTTGGAAACTGAGGGGATCACTGCTCCCTTACAGACTTGAGGCAGGTGGTCCATGACATCAGGTGTGTCGAGCATCCTGCTGGACTCAGGGCAGGAAAAAAGCTCTCAACTTAGGAAAGCTCTTTACTCCCCAGTTTTATCCCAGGATGGAGCCAGAAGCTCTTCCTACCCTTGTGCCTTTTCAAGTCGGACCGGACCTATGAAGTTCCTTCTCAGTGCCCCTCAGTTCCTGCTCCCACACAGCCGACTTGCTCTGTGCTCACATCCTCTCCCTGTTCCCCTCCAATCCTACTGCCTCTCTCCCCCTGCAAAAGGAGGCTCAGTCCCACGCCTTGAGCTGGGTGCTGGGGCAGAGGCCAGTCCTGCAGCTCAAGAGAGGGCCCTGCTTGTTCTGGAGGGTGATGGTGCCAGCTCTGTGGCTGTGCCCTTCTTGAGGGTGGCCTGCAGGCCTGGCCAGGGCACTGCTGAGGGATGTAGCCTTGCACAAGAATGCTCCAGGGCTACTGGAAGAGAGCTGCAGAGAGTGGCAGGCAGCAGTGTCGGGATCTAGAGGCAAGGGCAAGTGGCCAGGGCAGAGGCCTGTGTGGGAAAGGCTGCTATATACCATCTAGTAGACAAGTAGACCTTCCCCCAAAGACCCAGCTAATGAATGTACACATCGTCTTCCACAGACACATACCTATGGACCAAGGTCAAAACTTCAGAACCAGAACTGTGCAGGGTGGGGGGTGCCTTGTCCTGAGTCCATCTGACAGCTGGGTCTGTTCCTACTCCCTGTGGCCTTCTGTGCAGTTGCACCATGTTCCTGCCCACTCTGTCCAGCTTCTCAGCTCCTTCACCTTCACTCTTCATCACACGGAGTTTCCTCCCTTGGTCTGAAAAAGAATTTTCTTATCACACTGCCCATTTCATGGGCTCATCCTGCCTTACTGGATAAACACTTCCTCCTGCCCCTTTCAAGTGTTTTACAAGAAGTGGACAAGTGAGCCAGAGTTCCTTCTGCATTATTGAGCCCAAGGCATGTGAGCTTGAGGCTGGGTTGTGGGCTGGTCCAGTTATGAACTTACTTTCCATTACTTCCTACTGGCTTCTTGGCCTGTCGTTTATTTGGAAATATCCATTTCAACTCATCCTCAGTGACACTTGATTTTAAGAATTGTCTTTGCTGATCAGAGGGTGGCTTTGCTTTTATTTATGTTTCTGAGTGCCAGAAAGGTGGATGCATTTGCCCAACCTCTGAGCTTTCAGTGAATTCTTTTTCTCCTGAAAGTTCCTGTTGGTTGCTCCGAATGAAGGTATATATGGTTTTCTTAAACTCTAACTTCAGGTTCAGAGGAGCCCTGCAGAGCCCAAGCCAAGCTGTCATCTTTGGTTTGGGTTCTTCTAGAGGGAAGCAGTGGTGGAGGCTCCAGGAGAAGAGTCATTTGGAGGGAACAGAGGGCCAGGAGAAGCCTGGGGAGGGAGAGCAGCCCTGGAAGCTGGATGGAAGCAGGGGAGACAGCAAGGGGGTATTAGCCTTCACAGCTGGGCTCTAGGACAGAGCTGGCCCTGTGGCCCCAAACCCTGCCAGCTCTGCTGCATCCTCCCTCAATGCCATGTGCATGGGAACATGTGTGTAGAAGTCATGCTCGGCCATGGCAGGGCTCACGCTTGGACATTTCAGCCCACCCTATGCTGCTAGGACCAGACTCTGGGCCTCCTGTTCCCTGCTGTTCTCACGGCTTACGACCTGGTGATCTCTCCACCAAGTCTTGCTATCACCCATGCTCAGGATTCACCTGAGTCCTGTTCAGTTGCAAACATGGCGCTTCTCTACTCCAGGTCCCTTCCTGGCCATGCAGAGTACGGGTCCCATGAGGCATCTACAAAAGGAAAATCGGCAATCACCACCTGTTGCAGGCTGGTTTGCTGTTTTGTTCATTGTCTCAATTTAATGATGAGATGGAGAAAAGGTTAATAATGCAGGAATGTTTATGTCTGTAGCTATTCCACTATGAATAGCTACAAAAGATATGAACAAGAGATATGAACAATAGCTACAAAAGTGTGTGGAACTACACTTCCAGTACTCAACACTAGCATCCATTCAACCAAGAACACACCTTTGCCCTACACAAAGTAATGCAATGCACATGAATGTTCTGCTGGTTTCGTTTTTGTCTTATGTATAAATGAAATTATCAACCAACATTCTTGTCAGAACTACACTCAACTATAGGCCAGTGAACACCACAAGCAAATTCTCTCTTGAATCAGACAGCAGTGAAAGCATTTGCTATGAGATTGATCTCGTCTATGGTGGTTCTGAGGCAACCATCAGCTGGCTACAGATACAAAAGACCAGCCACAACTGAAGCATTTAGTGAAAAGCCCTTGATCTATGGAATTTACAATCAAGAGAGGTTTATTTTAAGATGACTTGTGAAGTGTGTGTCACATCCTCTGTACCAGTGAAGTTAATAATGAGTCCAAAAGTGCTCTTCAGAAAGCCTTCTGATCGACATCCAATGGAACCACAGGTAGGGTGCAGGGAGGGGCCCACTGGTGACCTCTGAAGTCCCAGGAGGGCTACAGGGCATGGCACACCACTGGGTGAGGCCCAGGACAAAGCAGGGCCCAGGCCCACCCCACTCAGATCCTTTCCCCACTCA
Organism: Marmota monax; assembly: GCF_021218885.2. Classification (NCBI taxonomy): domain Eukaryota; kingdom Metazoa; phylum Chordata; class Mammalia; order Rodentia; family Sciuridae; genus Marmota; species Marmota monax. The sequence continues at coordinate 13,965 of NW_026692758.1, read as the reverse complement.
CCTGCTAGGCCTGGAGCTCTTCTTCCTCTCCTCAGTGCTGCTCCTCCCACTGGGTATAGAGCAGAACATGGCGAGTATGTCCCCAAATTGCTGAAACTCAAGATGGGGAAGAAGAACCCATTGTCAATCCCCAGGAAGAAACAGACAGGACAGCCAGATGTCTCCAGGAATCATCGCAAGCTGGGGACATGAAGGTCACCTACACATTTAGAGCAGCCAGGCTCCACACGATAGACAGCCAAGAAAGTCAAAATCCCAGTATCTCAAGAGACCAAAAAAACCACATAAAAAGCTCTACAAAAAACAAGAAAAAAGTATATACTCAAAAGAGTCCAGAAGACTGAGTAGGCAGACCAGGAAACTAACAGTGACTGTCATCAGAGTGAAAGAACACACTAAAGAACAGGACATGGGATGAGGACAAAGACTTCCTTTCCAGGCTTTCCTGAGGGAACTTCGGGAAAGGGAACATGTCTGCGACCCTGGTGAGGGGGTGGGGGCTGCCACGAGATACTGACAAGCCTTGGAAATTGGCCCCCGCATCCACTGGTCCTGGGCACCTTGCGCTCATGCACAGGAGCACAGCCCCATGGGCCAAAAGGCCAGAAAATGGCGTGTCAGGATGGATGGATCCGGGTCCTGGGTGCCCTTGCAGTTGACATCCCCTGACAGTGGTCTTGAGGTGGCAGGTTTTCTGCACAAGCCTGCCTGCAGGGCCACACCAAAGGCCAAGGGAGGTGTTTGCCAGGAGGAACTCTCCACTTCCCAGGTGGCCTCTTCGACAGGGACCCTTCAGGCCTCAGGCCAAAGAGGGTGACCCAGGAGGAACTCTCCACTTTGCAGGTGGCCTCTTCCACAGGGACCCTTCAGCCCTCAGGCCAAAGAGGGTGTCCCAGGAGGAACTCTCCACTTTCTGGGTGGCCTCTTCCACAGGGACCCTTTAGCCCTCAGGCCAAGAGGGTGTCCCAGGAGGAACTCTCCACTTTCTGGGTGGCCTTTCCACAGGGACCCTTCAGCACTCAGGCCAAAGAGGGTGTCCCAGGAAGGGGGGAAAAGGCTCCATCTACACAGTTCACTCCCTAGGCACCAGGTAGCATTGGGGCTCAGGTGAGACTGGGCCCTGGCAGGCTAGAGGCGCTCCCCCACAGGGCCCAGGGCATACTGAGCACTGGTGAGGGAGGGGCGCCACCCAGGGGCCCCAGAGGAGACCCACTGGGCACTGCTGGGCGAGGGGCGCTCACCCATAGGACCCAGAGGGGTCTGAGCCAGAGGCGCTCAGCCTCAGGACACAGAGGACACTGGGGACCTTCGGGCGAGGGGCGCTCACCCGAGGGCCCCAGAGCTCACTGGTCACTGGCGCGCCTGGGGTCTTGCCCCAGAGGCCCGGGCACACCAAGGACCCTCGGGCGAGGAGCGCTCACCCGCAGGACCCTGAGAAAAAGGAAGCCTGCTGGGCGCCCCCCAAGCCCCCGCAAGACAGGAGGCTCAGCCAAAGGACCCCTAGGACACTGGGCAACGATGGGTGAGGGGCGCTCACCAGCAGGCCACAGTGTAGAAGGAATGCTAAGGACCCAGGAACCCTCCCCTAGCAGGACCCTGGGGAAAGGGAACAGGGCTGAGACACTGCTGTGGGGGTGGGGGGCCGCCAGGCAAGCACCTGCAGCACCCAGGGCACACTGAGCACTGCAGGGCGAGGGGCGCTCACCAGCAGGGCCCAGAGAGTCCTGGGGACTGGAGGCTGCCACCTGGGGCGCTCACCCACAGCCAGCAGGCCAGGCCCAGCCCTCCTGAAGGGAGGGGCACTCACCCCCAGGAACTAGGGAAGCCTGGTTCCAGGAGGGCCAGGGTGGCTCCCCTCCACACTCAGGGCCGCTGGTGCCCTGCTGGGTGAGGGGCACTCACCCCCAGGACCCCAAGCAGCCTGAGCGCTGGGGGCCGAGGGTGCTCCCCCCCCAGGAACCCTGGAGATTGAGCACCCCTGGGAGAGGGGCGCTCACCCACAGGGCTCAGACTCCCGGGCACCTTTTGTGGAGGATTCCTCAGCCCCAAGTCTCACTTACCTGGGCCAGGGTGGGACAGTGGTGCCCTTTCACGGGGCTCAGCGGGGTCCTCCAGGACGGTGGGGAGATGTCCTCTGCCAAATCTCCCCCCCTCCACCATCCTGCCCAGGTGGGCCTTGCTCCGGATCCAAGGGTCCCACAGGGTTCTTCCCTGGGGCCCAGAGAGCCCCCCGGTGGCGTGTCCCAGGAGATTCTGACAAGCCTTGGAAATTGGCCCCCGCATCCACTGGTCCTGGGCACCTTGGGCTCATGCACAGGAGCACAGCCCCATGGGCCAAAAGGCCAGAAAATGGAGTGTCAGGCTGGATGGATCCGGGTCCTGGGTGCCCTTGCAGTTGACATCCCCTGACAGTGGTCTTGAAGTCGCAGGTTTTCTGCAAAAGACTGCCTGCAGGTCCACACCAAAGGCCAAGGGAGGTGTTTGCCAGGAGGAACTCTCCACTTCCCAGGTGGCCTCTTCCACAGGGAAACTTCAGGCCTCAGGCCAAAGAGGGTGACCCAGGAGGAACTCTCCACTTTGCAGGTGGCCTCTTCCACAGGGACCCTTCAGCCCTCAGGCCAAAGAGGGTGTCCCAGGAGGAACTCTCCACTTTCGGGGTGGCCTCGTCCACAGGGACCCTTCAGCCCTCAGGCCAAAGAGGGTGTCCCAGGAGGAACTCTCCACTTTGCAGGTGGCCTCTTCCACAGGGACCCTTCAGCCCTCAGGCCAAAGAGGGTGTCCCAGGAGGAACTCTCCACTTTCGGGGTGGCCTCTTCCACAGGGACCGTTCAGCCCTCAGGCCAAGAGGGTGTCCCAGGAGGAACTCTCCACTTTCTGGGTGGCCTCTTCCACAGGGACCCTTCAGCACTCAGGCCAAAGAGGGTGTCCCAGGAAGGGGGGAAAAGGCTCCACCTACACAGTTCACTCCCTAGGCACCAGGTGGCATTGGGGCTCAGAGGAGACTGGGCCCTGGCAGGCTAGAGGCGCTCCCCCACAGGGCCCAGGGCATACTGAGCACTGGTGAGGGAGGGGCGCCACCCAGGGGCCCCAGAGGAGACCCACTGGGCACTGCTGGGCGAGGGGCGCTCACCCATAGGACCCAGAGGGGTCTGAGCCAGGGGCGCTCAGCCTCAGGACACAGAGGACACTGGGGACCTTCGGGCGAGGGGCGCTCACCCGAGGGCCCCAGAGCTCACTGGTCCCTGGCGCGCCTGGGGGGCTCGCCCCAGAGGCCCGGGCACACCAAGGACCCTCGGGCGAGGAGCGCTCACCCGCAGGACCCTGAGAAAAAGGAAGCCTGCTGGGCGCCCCCAAGCCCCCGAAAGACAGGCGGCTCAGCCAAAGGACCCCTAGGACACTGGGCACTGATGGGTGAGGGGCGCTCACCTGCAGGCCACAGTTCAGAAGGAATGCTAAGGACCCAGGGGCCCTCCCCTAGCAGGACCCTGGGGAAAGGGAACAGGGCTGAGACACTGCTGTGGGGGTGGGGGGCTGCCATGAAGGAACCTGCAGCACCCAGGGCACACTGAGCACTGCAGGGCGAGGGGCGCTCACCAGCAGGGCCCAGAGAGTCCTGGGGACTGGAGGCTGCTGCCTGGGGCGCTCACCCACAGCCAGCAGGCCAGGCCCAGCCCTGCTGAAGGGAGGGGCGCTCACCCCTAGGAACTAGGGAAGCCTGGTCCCAGGAGGGCCAGGGTGGCTCCCCTCCACACTCAGGGCCGCTGGGGCCCTGCTGGGTGAGGGGCGCTCACCCCCAGGACCCCAAGCAGCCTGAGCGCTGGGGGCCGAGGGTGCTCCCCCCCCCAGGAACCCTGGAGAATGAGTGCCCATGGGAGAGGGGCGCTCACCCACAGGGCTCAGAATCCCAGGGGCACCTTTTGCGGAGGGTCCCTCAGCCCCAAGTCTCACTTACCTGGGCCAGGGTGGGACAGTGGTGCCCTTTCACGGGGCTCAGCAGGGTCCTCCATGACGGTGGGGAGATGTCCTCTGCCAAATCTCCCCCCCCTCCACCGTCCTGCCCAGGTGGGCCTTGCTCGGGATCCAAGGGTCCCACAGGGTTCTTCCCTGGGGCCCATCGAGCCCCCGGTGGCGCGTCCCAGGAGATCCTGACAAGCCTTGGAAATTGGCCCCCGCATCCATGGGTCCAGGGCACCTTGCGCTCATGCAAGGGAGCACAGCCCCATGGGCCAAAAGGCCAGAAAATGGCGTGTCAGGCTGGATGGATCCGGGTCCTGGGTGCCCTTGCAGTTGACATCCCCTGACAGTGGTCTTGAGGTCTCAGGTTTTCTGCACAAGCCTGCCTGCAGGGCCGCACCAAAGGCCAAGGGAGGTGTTTGCCAGGAGGAACTCTCCACTTCCCAGGTGGCCTCTTCCACAGGGACCCTTCAGCCCTCAGGCCAAAGAGGGTGTCCCAGGAGGAACTCTCCACTTTCCGGGTGGCCTCTTCCACAGGGACCCTTCAGCCCTCAGGCCAAAGAGGGTGTCCCAGGAGGAACTCTCCACTTTCGGGGTGGCCTCTTCCACAGGGACCCTTCAGCCCTCAGGCCAAAGAGGGTGTCCCAGGAGGAACTCTCCACTTTCCGGGTGGCCTCTTCCACAGGGACCCTTCAGCCCTCAGGCCAAAGAGGGTGTCCCAGGAGGAACTCTCCACTTTCCGGGTGGCCTTTTCCACAGGGACCCTTCAGCCCTCAGGCCAAAGAGGGTGTCCCAGGAGGAACTCTCCACTATCGGGGTGGCCTCTTCCACAGGGACCCTTCAGCCCTCACGCCAAAGAGGGTGTCCCAGGCCTGGAGGGAAAGGCCCCACCCACACAGTTCATTCCCCAGGCACCAGGTGGCATTAGGGCTCAGAGGAGACTGGGCCCTGGCAGGCGAGGGGCGCTCCCCCACAGGGCCCAGTGCATACTGAGCACTGGCGAGGGAGGGGCGCCACCCATGGGCCGCAGAGGAGACCCACTGGGCACTGCTGGGCGAGGGGCGCTCACCCATAGGACCCAGAGGGGACTGAGCCAGGGGCGCTCAGCCTCAGGACACAGAGGACACTGGGGACCTTCGGGCGAGGGGCGCTCACCCGCGGGCCCCAGAGCTCACTGGTCCCTGGCGCGCCTGGGGGGCTCGCCCCAGAGGCCCGGGCACACCAAGGACCCTTGTGCAAGGAGCGCTCACCCGCAGGCCCCTGAGGACAAGGAAGCCTGCTGGGCGCCCCCCAAGCCCCCGCAAGACAGGTGGCTCAGCCAAAGGACCCGGAGGACACTGGGCACTGATGGGTGAGGGGCGCTCACCCACATGCTGCATTGCAGAAGGAATGCTAAGGACCCAGGGTCCCTCCTCTAGTAGGACCCTGGGGAAAGGAACATGGCTGCCACCGTGGTGTGGGGGGGGGGGCGCCACGCAGGCACCTGCAGCACCTTCCGCCCACTGGCACTACTGGGCGAGGGGCGCTCACCCATGGGATTCAGAGGGGACTGAGCCAGTGGTGCTCAGCCTGTGGACACAGAGGACACTGGGGACCTTCGGCTAGGGGCGCTTCCCCACATCCTGCAGGGGAGGTCTATCACTCTTGTAGGGAGAGGTGTTCACCCCCATGAACTAGGGAAGCCTGAGCCTAGCACTGCTGGGCGAGGGTCCTTACCTGCAAGATACCTGCAGAATGAGAGCAGTTGGGAGGAGCTTGGTTACTCATAGTGCTCAGAGTTCCTTTTATCTTTCGTAGAGTATCCCTCAGCTCCAAGTCTTCTTACCTGGGCCAGGCTGGACAACAGGAAACAGCACTTATGATATTGAAGCATCCTGCATTTGTCCCAAGGATACTGAGCACTGCTTGGCAAGAGGGTCTATCACTAATGTCCCATGGGGACTGAGTATTCCTGGGCATGGGGCACTCATCTACAGGTCCCTGTATAGACTCAGTTCCACTGGACAAAGGTCCTGTGTCACCACGCAGTTTATATCTTATTGCTCACTGTTCTTAGATGTCTCCTGTTCTGATGTGACCTTGGTACTGATCTGTAGGTTTCATGGGTTCTTCTCTGCTCATGCCGTGTCCTGTGACTCAGTGTTTCCTCTCCACTGGTGATCTGAGAAGTGTCTCCAGGTAATCTCTTGGGGTTCCGCCCACCCTCTCTCCTTTGTATCCAGGATGTTATAGATGTCATAATGGGTGGGGGAGGGGCAGGCACAGCTGCTTGGAGAGGTGTCAGTGTCCTCAAGACTAACATTTCATTGGACCTAATAACCTCTGCCCCCATTGGTTCAAGTCAAAGACCTGAACAGCCTTGGTCAAATTCAGTTCCTGATTCTTGTCCCTTGAATTGAATGATTCCACTGGGGGTGCTGTCCTGGGCATCAGAGGTTTGGGGTCACAGTGTAACTGTGGAGTTTGAGAGCCCCAGTTTCCCATCTAGTTCCTGCTGGTGCCTGGGGCATCTCTGCCTGCTGCTTTCTAAATAGAGACCCCATGCCTGGTTTCTAAACCTTGTTTCCTCTGTGTTCAGCCCCGGGAAGCCTAGGTCTCCCCTTTCTCTTCTCCCCTTCTCCAGCCCTCCTCAGGCACATGCAGACTGCCATGCTGCACTGGGTCTTCTGTCCCTGACAGGAGTCCCATAGGCTCCTGTGTGGTGCTCATTGAAGGGTGGGAAGAAAGTCCCACCACAGGCCCGGGATCTCTCATAGTCCTCAAGCTCCTCAGCCAAGGGCACTTGTGACCAGGCAGAGCCTGCCTCTCCCCCACAGGCTAGCCCCAGTGTCCCCAGGGCTATAGAGCTGGGGCATGTCCTTATTACCAATTTTCACCCCTGCCACAGACTTCCCCAGGGGGCTGTGGTTTTAAAGGAGCCCTGAGGTGTCTGGGCCCCACGGGGATGGACAGGGATCATGGTTTGGCTGCAGGGACCACAGCTCAGCCACCATATCAGCCTCTGTCAGAAACTGCAGCACTGAATCAGAACCCACCTGAGCAGACTTCCTGGAAGTCCCAGAGCAACTTTACCTAGGATGTCCACAGCTGCCTCGCTTTTGTCTTTTTGTGCTTATGGGTTTGGGGGGTTTTAGTGATAAATTCATCCTTTGGTTTTGCACACTTAAATTATACATCTGTTTTGTTTCAAAGGAAGCTTTTGGCTCTAGGGCCCTCTCTGCTCCTTTGCTGGTAAGCTCCACTTTTTCAAGGTTACTTAGGGGACTGTCCACCAGTCCTCAAATTAACTAGCCTGCACCCCTGAATGTGAATCTGCTTTCCTAAATAAATTGCCTCTCTGAAAAGGAAGGAAGGAAGGAAGGAAGATAAATTAACTCTCAGACTGTTTGGGCATGGAAGACTTTGATAAAGACTTGCACATAGCATCCTAAAGTTAAATAATACGACCATGTGACCTCAGCTTGTTTCAGCAGATCACAGCATGACTCAGATCTAACTGCCTGTGTATAGACTTGGTACTTACATACATGGTGCTTTGTCTCATGGCTAAAATCTTAACCTAGCAAGATCTCTGACAAAGGGGTTAATTTAGATTTATCGGAGACAATAAAGTCAACTTCAAAACTGAAACACGTTTGTTTTGTTTTCTTTTTGTTTGGGGCCGGGGGTTTCCTGCCATTCAGTATTACTACAGCAATTTTTAGGGTTTTAGGTTAAAGTATTAACAATGCTTCTCTGGGATCTCAAAATTTCATGAGAAGGTAATCAAGAAATAACTTAAAAATAAATTTGGTGGCCAGTCACTATGGCACATGCCTATAATCCCAGCGGTTCGGGAGGCTGAGGGAGGACTGTGAGTTCAAAGTCAGCTTCAGAAACTTAGCAAGGTGATAAGGAACAGTGAGACCCTGACTCTAAATAAAATACAAAATAGGGCTGGGGACGTGGCTCAGTGGTTGAGTGTCCCTGAGTTCAATCCCCAACCAAATAATAATACTAATAATAATAATAATAATAACAATAATAAATTTGGTGAGGATAAATAGGGTGTTTATAAATATATGTGATAGGAGTAAAACATCCAAATAATTTATAAGTGAGTTAAAATACTAAGCCATCCTCTGCTAAGTATGAATCAAGTACTTGGCTTCTTGAAGTCTGTTGAAAGGCACTGCATTTGGGTCTGTTCCATGTGGTTCACAGATTCCTGGTATAGAAAAACACTGACGTCATCAAGGATTATCTGATCTTCTAATAAGTTTGAGAATGACTATTCTAGAGGAACAATTAAGTGTATAGAAAAAAATTTTAATTAGAAAGCAATCTCGTACGGAGACATACTTCAGTGGACTTTGAGCAATGAAGTTTTAAGATATTTAATGATCATTTTTGTCATCCATTTTAAATATCTGGTAGTCAATAGTTAAGCTTTAAAATAGCCACTCACCCAATACTGAAGCTTTAAAATAGCCACCTTCTATTTTAGGTAGCAGTCAGTTTAAGGGAAACATCTTTTGTTTTGTGGTAGGTGGGCTAACGAAGGCTATTCTGATAGAGGCAGCAGCTCTGGCCCTTTCTGCCTGTTGAGATCCCTTTACTATGTGGCCCAATGCCAGCAGCCGTGGCAGGGACAGCAGGGACTTCTCTGCAAAATGTCAGCTGCTGCTCTATTTCTATCACTCCCTTGCTTACATTAGATTCTTTAAAATGTATTTTTAAAAATCCCTTTGGTGTTTTAGGAAAGTCTTGCAGGATTCAAAAACAAAAATCTTAAGCTAGGCCAGGTGGCACACGCCTGTGATCCCAGCAACTCGGGAGGCTGAGGCAGGAGGATTGTGAATTTGAGGACAACTTAGTGAGACACTGTCTCAAAATAAAAATGAAAAGGGTTGGGGATGCAGCTCAGTGCTACAGTGACCCTGGGTTCAATCTCCAGGACCAAGAAAAAGCAAAAATCTTGATCTTTTCACATTCAAATCTGTTGTGTGCTGTTGCTGTTGCTGGTGAGTGACCAGATTTTGCACCTGCACATGGCACTGGTCCATCTGAAGTGTGCACATGGTAGGCATTAGAGGGTTTGCAACTGAACTGTTCCCTCAAAGTCGTGTGTTGAAGTCTTGGTCTTCAGGGCAGCAGTGTTCAGAGTGGGGCTTGGGGGAAGTGATTGGATCAAGACAACTCTGACCTCGCTGACAAATCAGTCCTTTACTGGGTCATCTTGGAGGAGAATACTGGAAGGTGGGGAGGAAGGACAGGGGGCGTAGGGAGAGGAAGGGTGATCTCCTCCCCAGGCCCTCCCTCTCCCTCTCCTTCCCAGCCCCCAAGAAGCCAGCAGCTTTCCTCTGCCAGGAGCTTCCCGTCATGATGCTCTACCTGGGGCTCAGAGTCAATAGAGCCAGTGACCATGGTCTGAAATTCTGGAACCATGAGCCAAAATAACCCTTCCTCTTGTAAGTCGATTTCTCTGGTGTTTTGTCACAGGGACAAAACTCTGAGTAATAGCGTCTGCATCACCTTACAGGACCATGGACAGCTCCTGTAATGTAACTTGATGATGGGTTCCAGGTAGGTTCAACCTAAGAACCACTCCTTCTAACTCTCTCTGTCACCCAAGTTAGACCCAAAGGGCCTTTCCACACTGACTTCCCCTCTGATGTGGGACCACATCAGACCAAGGATGGAGCAAGTCCACCTCGGCATTGAGGGACCAAACCACCTGGTGGAAGATCAGCAAAGTCTTCAGAGAAAGCCACTCAAGAGGAGGAAATTGTCAGAGTCAAAATGGAGTCACTGGTGTCAGCCCAGAGTACTGAGGCATCCTGCACCAGGCACAGTCACTGGGCTTCCTGGGCACCTCTGCGCCTGGGCTCCTTCTTGCCTCCTGCTCTGCAGTTTGTGACAATGCTCTGTGTTCAGGAAGAAACATCTGCTCTGCCCCAGGTGCCTTGATAGGGTTCCCACTGCAGTCCAGCAGCAAATGGCCAGTCAGATGATGGCACTCCAGAGCCCTCAAGACTGAGTAACAGTTGGGAATGGGGAGGGAGTGGACTGTAATGGTGCCCATTTAAAGTTAGAAAATTTCTAAGAAAGATTTTTTTTCTTTCTCAGTCCCCAGCCATTTCCTGAAAACCTGTTCATCCTCAATTGGTGTTTGGGGCTACTGGAAGAGAACAAATGTATTCTACATGTTCGAGAAGGATGTGTACTTTGGGAGGAACTGCATGGCCTTAATGCTTGCTGACCCCCTCCCCCAATTTAATGTTGAAATTTGTGGAGCATTGGAGACAGGATTCGGCCAGGGGGGCAGAGACTCTATGGGTAGCATTAATGCTCTCCTGAAAGAGGCCCAAGCTTCTGCCATGTGAGAGCATAGCCAGAGGTGATGTCTGCCAACCAGAAAGTGGCCCTCTCCAGATACCAAGTCTTCCAGTGCCATGACCTTGGACTATGAGCCTGTGGAACTGAGCAAGAATGTCGGCTGCGTGTTAGTCAGACTTGGATCATTGCACAAAATGCCCAATGCAGCTAACTTTATGAAAAGAAGAGGCCAATTAGCTCAGTTTTGAAGGTGGAAAACCATGGCACCTGCCTCAGCTCAGTTCTTGTGAAGGCCTCATGATGATGGCGATGGGGACCTCAACAGCAGGGGTGTGTTGGAGCAAGCATCACATTTCAAGTGGGGGGCAGGCAGGCTCTGGCCACGGACCCAGGGACTGCCCTAGCGTTACACCTGGGAACCTTGTTTAGAGCAACTTATTCTTTTATGTCTCCAGATTCCTAAGGCTGTCCACATGTCATCCCTCTCCAGGGCTCTAACTCTAGTCCTGTGGGCCAGCTCTGCTATTCTGTGCCTGTCACATCTGGCTCCCTGGGGATTGCTTCCTGTCAAGCAGCTATGAAAGAGCCTGTCACCCCAGGGATTCCTCACCCCCAATCCCATTCTCACCTTCTTCCTCCTGGCACTCTAGAAGCATCCCTAGCACAAGACCACACTTTGGTGTAACTGGTCTGGCACTTCTGCCAGCAGGCAGGGACTGGACACAGCCCCCGAGTGTGCATCCCAGGGGCTGCTGCTTTCAGCCCAGAACCCCAAAACACAGGTCCAGGCAGCCTCTGGCCTCCAGCCTAGGGTAACCCCAGGTTCTGGTGAAGCTGGGCCTGCCCAGAGGCCTGGGCTTCCTATCTCAAGTGTCCTGGGCCCACAGGGGTCCTGCAGCCACTTGTGGGGCTCAACATCCTCTTTGTTCTGGCAGCACTGCCACCAACTCAGCTCCAGAAGATTTTTCCCCTTTATTTATTTTTATTTAATTTATTTAATCAATTCAGTTTTAGTTCTGAGGATTGCACCCAGGGGCACTGACTGCTGGGTTACAGACCTATTTTTATTTTATTTTGAGACAGGGTCTTGAAGTTGCCCAGGCTACTCTAAAACTTGTGATCCTCCTCCTCAGCCATCCAAGGTGCAGGGATTACAGGCCAGTGCCACTCAACCACTGATGGCTTTTTAAAGGATCCTCAGCATCTTCTCCTAATTCATAGCTCAAAGGTTTGTCAAAAACTATGAGGGGGTGGGATCTGGGGTAAGGACAATAGAATGAATCAATATTATTACCCTATGTACACATATGACTATAATACCTATGGGATTCTACATCATGTGCAAACAGAAGAATGTGAAATCAGACTTCATTTATGTATGATATATCAAAGTACATTCTACTGTCATGCATAACTAATTAGAAAAAAATAAAAATTATATTTTAAAATAAAAAAAAAACAGGACGTTCTCTTAAAATTCTCTTATTTTCCATTTCAAATTAATAATAAATAAATAGTAGTAGAGATAAACCCACAACTTGCCTTGGCATCGCCCACCTGGCCGAGGAGGTTTCCTTCCTGAACCGTCTGTCCTCTGGCCTGCGAGGTTTCCTTCTCGACGGTTGGGGGCGCGCGCGAGGTTTCTTTCGGAACCTTTAGGGAGCGCTAGGCAGCGGGCACGCGACAACCCACCTCCCTGCTCCCCTCTGGACGCCGGCGGAGGGCTTTCGGGCGCCCGCTCAGGCTTCACAATGAGACTGGGGTACAAAAGGTCCGGCGTTACGCACAAGGGATGAAGACAGGGCGGCTTGCAGCTCCCTCCCCCAGGCTTCGGACCCTGACCAGCAGGGAGCTAGCTTGAGGGAATGCCTCTGCTCGTGAGCCTCTTCCTCCTGGCCACGCTTCTGATCCCAGCCACCAGGGAGGCCGAGGTAGGAAGATCTCAAGTTCTGGCCAGCCTGTGCAACCAATCGAGACCTTCTCTCAAAATAAAAAAGGCTGGGGATGCGACTCAATAGTTGGGCACCCCTGTAAGGCAGACGCTCTCCAAGCCTGTGGCACACCCGGCCAGCCCATTTCCATCCAGGAACCAGCCTCATCCAGGGCCAATGTGGGTGGTAAATGGGGTTTGAGTTTGCCAGCCCCCATGCCTGGCCAGGGAGACTGCACCAGCCAGAGGAACAGGAACTGTCCGCGCCAGGAGGCGCTGGTGATTGCTATGGTAACATTGGGAGTGATCCCAGTAACTGTCCCAAAGGGGGTCACCTTTGCTCAAGCAGAAGTTCAGAAACTTGGAAAGTGGGGGGCAATGCCTGCGAGGACAACCACCCAGCCAGTGGGCCAGTCTCGCTAAGTCGCACTACCCTTCAAAGGGACAGTGAGACTGTGCAGGGGTTGACAGGCAGGGAGGATGGGTGTGAAGGTGTGAGAAACCCAAAGTCCTGAGGCCCATTTTCAGAATTGAGTATTTAGCTAGCCTGGTGTAAGAGCCAGTTGCAGCCATTTTAACTACAGCCCTTCCCTTTTTCCACAGTTTTAAAGTGAGCCAAACGCATAGATGGTAGGCCCTGAGTGCTTCTTATCAGAGCAAGGGGCAGTGCTGCCTTAGGGATAAAAAGAGACAGCCTGCCCACCCCAGGGTGCTTTCTCACTGAACTGTTCCAGAGCACATCCTGCTGCAGAAGTAATGTTTGCCTTGCTGAGTGACTTGAGCAGTGCCTGATTTCTTGCAGCACAGGGTATTTCCCTGCTGACTGATTGGGGCATTCACCAGTGTCAGAGAAGACAATATCAAACAGAAAAATGAATTGAATCACAATTTGGCCAAAACAGAGAAAGAAGCTGATCTGCCTCTGCCTGTCCTTCCATCTGCAGGAAGGAAGCCAGGAGACAGAGGAAGAATCTGATCTTCCTCTTCTGTCCTACAGAAGCACTGCCATCAATAGGAACAAAGCTGGGAGATGCAGTTGTGTAGGCCCAGGGGACCCTGCTGGGGACATGATCAGTTCCCTCCAGCCCTACATTCCTTCCTGGGCCAGGGCCTTGATCTGGCCAAAGCTTCCATCCTGGGCATGGGACGGTTGACTGCAGGGAGCTGGGATGTTGGTAGGAAATGGCAGGGATTGAGAAAAGGGCAATATGGAATTTCTTTGAAATTTTCTGATTTTTATTGGCCTTGTCTCAGTCTCTCCATCTTGTCCATCCTGCAGTCTTGAGGGATGTGGGGCTCCCTGTCATCTGGCCCTTTATTGAGATCCCCTCAAGGGCACCCTGAGCTTGTGAGTGAAAAGAGCCAACTTGCAAAGATGCTCACTGCTTCCACCTAGTGGAAAACTTGGGAAACCTGCTCTGAAGCCTTGGCAATGCCTGCTTTGGGTAGGGTTGGCACCCGCCCATCTTCATTTTGACAATTCCCCTGTCTCGGAATAATGTTTTCTGATTGTCCATCAAGTAGTCTGGGCCCATGTCACTGGAACAGACTTTTCCTGTCCTTTGGTCTGATCTGGTCTCTCATCAGAGGAGAAGTGACAGACTGTTAAGAGTCAGTGTCAAAAGACCCTTTCTGAGCCAAATTTGAGCAACAAAACAGGCTTAAAAAGAGTGGTTCCCAGGCTAAGCTTTTACCTGGAGTCATGAAGAACTTGCTTGGGGTCCATCAAGAGCAGCACCAGGAGGGCTTGCAGTGGAGAAGGG
>NW_026692757.1:0-10971 GCF_021218885.2 Marmota monax | reverse complement strand
AAAGTAGGAAAGAAAATGATCCACAAATAAATGAAGCATACAGCTTATTAAAAATGGATTTGAAAATTTCTGTATGTCATATGAAAACTTATATTGTATAACCTTATATAAACTTTATACATTTTTATGAACATACTCACATGAACATATAAACAACTGTCTGAGATATTTATTGTGAGACCCTGGCTAAGCACAGGTTCCTGGAAAAACTCATCTCTTTTCAGCATAGCCTAGACTCCTCCAAGTTCATCTTAAAGCTCTGCCACTTGCACTTAATCTCAGGTGGACAAGGATAGAATTTAGAGGTTATTCATCAGAAAAGCTTTGACTGTTTTCCAACATCATGTGCTTTATCGACTGCCACAATCAATTATCATGGAAACTGAGAAATAGAGAGTTAGCAGAACAATGGGGAAGCCTCAGGGACAGCTCACTGTTGTCCACTCTGTCTTGATGCTCAGCTGCCTCCGTGTAGATGCTGGATGGAGACCAAGGGCTTGTAAACCTGGCCTGCACTTCAGGAGGTCACTATCAGTCCAAGCAGGGAAAACACCTAAATGAGATTTGAGGTGGGATTTTTAAATAGTGACAAATAAAGTTAGGAACAGCAGTGGACATAAAATATACCTGGCCTTTCTTGAGGAAATCAATAATGGCTTCTTCCATATTTTTTAACTAAAGAGATTAAACCTTCCCAAATTTTCAATTTCTACATGGTGTGTATTATATTTTGATGCCCTTACCAACATGGAGAAACTAACGTCTCCTCATTCTGGGGAGACTTTAGCATGGGGGCATTTCAGGAAAACAATGACAAGTTTCAAGAACATTTCATTATCTTGTAATAATTCCCCAAACTAACTGTTACATTCAGCTCACCCATAGTCCAAAGTTCTGAAATGCTTGTGGAATAAGCAATACAGCAAATGAACTTGTTGCTTAATATAAATATCCAACAAACCTGAAGTATACTGCAGAAGACAGAGGACAGACGAATATAGATTTCCTCTCTGTCAAATCCCACCCTGCTGGCAGATGAAGTCTGAGCGCGGTGGAGGAAACAGAGTTGCTGCCCCGTTTACCTCTGTGGACAAGGTGAATCAAGGACTGGAGTCCATCAGTCGGTGTAAAGACCTGGACAGCATTTGCTGACAAGATGGAGGGAGAGAGGAGGCAGTGAGGGGAGGGAGGCACACTGGGACAATCTCTGCCACTGTCTTGGAGCCTCATGTAACAACCCCCAAGGACACCAGAGGGACCAGGGAACGTAGTGTGCAGCACACAGGGGGCCTGTCTTGCCTACTCACTTTTACTCTTCTCTTGGCAATTGCTTAAGTTTCATGGGAACAGCCTGGTGCCTGCTCAACTTGGGGGACTGTTAACAGTACTGGTAGAAAAACACCCAGCCATCATTACAAGCCAGCAGCATCCAGGGATTGCTGACTGTGCTTCACCTTCTCCAGAGCCTCTGAGGTCCTGCTCATCTTATTGCAGACTGACAATCCAGCATCTCAGGGCATCTGCCTAACATCACACAAGTGACCTGAGAGAGGGCCACGCCCCACCCTAGGGTGCAGCAGAACACATCACTGCCTCAGCACCCTAGGAAAGCACCATGTTCCCTCTGCCATCCACATCCCAGTTCTGGTCCACCCCACCATCCTTGTGCTTGGAGAAACACGAACATGCTCAGGAGAATTGCTTCCAGCATTACTGTGACACCCCCTCCCCCCGGAGTCACCCCCACTTGAAGTAAAGATAGTCCTTCTCCCTCAGCAAAATTTCAGTCTTGGAACAATTAATTCAGCATCCTACTGCCATCCAAAACATTAAAAAGAAATACATACTCCTATGTCCTTAAATAATTGGAAATAAAAATACATTTCTTAAGATGTTACAATAAAAAATAATACAACATGAAAGTTTTAAGATGCAAACACATTTCTTTTCTTCAGAAAAACAGATGATAGAGAAAAAATGAGGAAATGCTGTCAGGACCTAATAGCATACTTCAACAGCAGGTGAGCAAGACCCTCACAGCAATGGCCCTGAGCTCCCAGGGCCACCTGCTTATCTGAACTCACCTTAGAGAATGATGTACCTCACCCAGATGGCCAGGGAGTGTGGCCTGGCTAAGTCACCAGGAAGAGGAGAGTGACATTACCCCTGGTGTAGGTAGTCACAAGAGATTGGATGGGAGTTGCCTGTTCACAAATCCCTCTGGGACATGGAGGACATTGCAGTTAGAGCTAAGGAAGCAACAGAGCTCTCTGGCACAGTTCTGGATCATTCTCTATCTATATTCTATATCTGTATTTGTTAAACTCAAAACCTTTACCAATATTAAATCATCTCAAATCCCACATTGTCTATAAGGCCTGATTGATGAAATGTATTAAGTCAGTTAAGACACAGCCTTAGTCCTTGTTCAGTGTATAAAAAACTGTCCTAAGTGTGTGTATCTTCATTTAATCTCCCAGAAAATTGTGTGATATATTGTTATCTCCCCATATATGGAAACTAATACTCAGAGTTCAATGGATGTGTCAAAAGCATCACCCCTGTCAGTGCTGTGGGGACCCGGAGGGGGGGTCCTTCTAGCAGCTCCACTGACTCTCTTAATCCCTGTTTGTGCTCCTTGTTTCCTGACATTCAGTGATCATCTTGTTTGCTTTAGTGTTGCATTGAATTTTATGTGTTTGCTTTTATTTTCAATACCAGCCTGCAGATTGTAGAATACTGAAAATACGACCGATCTAGTGAAAAATTTTTAATCAATTACCCAACCTCTGCCCTCCCCCACCCCCCGACTCACATTATACTTTGCCTTCAAACTACAAACTGTTGAGTGTACACTACATCATAGCAGCTGGGATGAAGCAGGCAGAAAGAAGCAAGCCCACTCTCTTGCATTTTTCAGCCAAATCCTTCTTAACGTTTTTCCTGTATATGTTCTGGAACAATGCTGATCATTTCCCCTGACATGGAGGTCTTGTGACAGCCTTGGTCCACAATGTCTGTTGGTCAGGCTGCCTCCTGAGCTGCAGTCACCTGACCTGCAGGGCTTCAGCCTGCAGATGGCTTATCCTGTCTCCTTGGCCACCTGGTTTCCTATAAGACTGTGAGATGCAGCCCAGGAGTATTCTCTAGGGTGGGAGGAAGAAAGAAACTGCATGTTTTCTTCCTTTCTGAAGATAGTCTGTGTCAACTGGAGGCAACAGGGATTTCCCTGGGTTCCCAAACCCAGAAAACAGTTTTTGCAGTTCTGGCAGCACTGCAGGACATGAGCTCCCAGGGTTGCTATGGTCGCCCCCCCCCCCCCAGGCCTGGAAGTGCAGAGTCTCCTCCCCAGCTCAGCAGGGAGCACCCAGCAGATAGCAGATGCAGAGGGAACACTCTGGGTTCCTGGCTGACACACTCCCTTCTACTCCACCATCCTCACTCTAGGTCCTGGTTACTTTGTAGCCTAGCCCCCTGCAGCAAATATCTTCAGAATGAAATAGATGGTGTTTGGTACTGTACTAACCCAATGTATCGAATGATTTAGACTCCAATGCATTCCTTGCCTAAAGAGAAAGAGTTAGTCTGTGCTCAAATCCCTCATTTATAAAAAATAAAAATGCTTATATAGAAATCACTCCTAATATATTTTTCTTCAGGTAATTTACAACAGGGGAGTGATTCACAGCCTTGCGAGGGCTTGTTACTTCTATTTTTTTTTTAAAGATAGCCATTCTCACTGGATGAGGATTCACTTATTGATCTTGGGATATACAACAAATCAATATTGAAACCCACATTGTACTTCAAGTTATAGAATTATAATTAGTTAATTAAAAATAAAATAAATAGGCCAGGTGTGGTGGCACAGGCCTATAATCTCAGGGGCTTGGGAGGCTGAGGCAGGAGTACTGTGAGTTCAAAGCCAGCCTCAACTTAGCAAGACCCTAAACAACTCAGTGAGATCCTGTCTCTAAATAAAATATATAGAGTTCTGGATATGTGGCTCAGTGGTTAAGTGTCCTTAGGTTCAACCTCCAATACCAAATAAATTTTTAAAAAATAGTAAAACATATCATAAACCATAGTGTTCTATTTGAATTAGTGTAATGTACTTAATAACAATGATTTTTAATTTCAATTTAACTTGCAGTATTACAAAAAATGTAAAAATGCACATATTAATGGGGTGCTATGTAATGTTTGACACATGTATACATTATGCAATATTCATATTAAGCCAAAAATTTATTCCCTCAAACACTCATTGTTTCCTCATGGTAAAAACTTTCAAAATACTTTCTTCCAGTTTTTTTTTAATGGACAGTATATTATTAATAACAATCATTTTTAAAAGTCATGTTAATAGGACACAAGTACAAAAATGTAGATAGGAGCATTATTTGAAATTGCTAAAAACTGAAGACAACATATACATTCATCAACAATAGAAGGTATTAATAAATAATGGTGTAGTTAGGCAATTTAATCCTACACATAAAAATCAATAAATCCATGATACTTGCAACAGGGATCAACTGCAGAAAACACAATAGTATAAAGCCAGGGAAAGCAGATCTCCAGAGACCACGCACAGTGACTGTGAGTGCCCACACACTTGATTGGCGTGGGGTGGGCACCTATAGTCAGGTATTCCAGGGCATAATAATAATTGTAATAATTCCAAAAACTAATTGTTACATTAAGTTCAAGGCAGCCCAGGGCACCTCCTCCTCAGGAAATTTGATTAAGAAGTTTCTCTTCCTCATCTTAAAATGACATGAGAAAAGTCACAGGCTTCCGCAGGCTCTCAGAGGTCACACAGCTCTTCATTAGTTGAGTGGCAGTGGCTAGAACTCAGAGGGCAGCTGGGAATCCTCCCCTTTCACATCTCTATATAAACCTCAGAGTCCATCTGCAACTTCAACAAAGACTTCCATTTTCCCTTGCACGTTGTTCTCCAGAGTGGAAGCACTTGTTAAAAAACAAGAAAACAATAGCCAAGTAAAACCCCAGAAACTTGATGGAAGGGTGACACAGGATGGACTTCCCAATGACACCAGCAACACAATAATAAGTGCAATGATACCAACCAGGCCCTGATGGTGTTAGGATGACTTACAGTGCTGGTGTTCACTTGATCAGCTTTGTTCCTTTTAAGTATTTAGTTTAATCACATGAGTCTCTACGTCTAGCAACCTAACTACCTTTAGACAAGCACTTTTATCTTCACAGATGACCCTTTTGACCCAATTCAGGCAAATTCCCTTAATACCCTGCAGGATCTGATGGTCAGCTAGAAACACAGTATGGAGCTGCCACGGCTGGCAGAGGCTGCTTTTCAGCTCTGGTGATGGTGCTCTGTCCCAGAAGCACCCAGCTTCCCTTCCTTGGTGGTAAATAAGGTGAGGTCAGGGTGCCACCTGGCATGACTGATGACCTCAGGACTCCTGTCACCTTCTTGACTCTTAGAGATGATGTATGTTTTCCCACCTCCTTACGTTCCAGAAGCACTCAACACACAGGTTGTATTGGTCTTGAAAGCAACCATGATCTGGAGCAGGATGAGGGTGTAGGAGCTGGAGATGACCAGGGTGGGCATGGGGAGTATGAGGATGCAGCACAGGTACATGAGCATCTTGTAGAGGGAGACGTCAGAGCAGGTGCTGGTAGACACACAGACATGTCCTTGGTAGCATGATACTTGGCAGGGAGGGCACAGACTAGTCACAAGTCCAAAATCATTTTACTGGCTTCCCTAGTTTCAAAGAAAAAAGCTTGGCTTGCTAGGCTGAGGCAGAACTATCTTAGCAAGGCTCTATACAACTTAGTGAGACCCTCTCCCATAATTTAAAATAAAAAAGGGATGTGGTTTTGTGGTTAAGCACTCCTGGGTTCAATGCCTGGTACCAAAATAAATAAATAAATACAAAAGAAAATTGCTTAGACGTATAAATTTCCTAAATTCCCATCCTCCAAGACAGTTTTTGTAGTCAATGTAAATACAGTACACCACTGTCTACAGTAGGGTAAATTTCAAAGAATTATATATGAAACCACTTTTATCTACATCCTGTAAAATTAGATAAACCTATTATATCCCTGGACTTTAATATTAATGACATTTTTTCAGTAGTATTAAAACCACTGGTGTTTACACCATAAAGCTTACTTTTTAAAAGTTTGTTCTTTTTAGATATACCATGACAGTAGAGTGTATTCTGACATATCATACATACACAGAGTATAACTTATTCTAATTAGGGCTCATTCTTGTGGTTGTACATGATGTGAAGAATCAAAGCTCTTTTAACATTGAGAAAACTATGCCCCTCTGTACTTATTGAGGCACGGTATCAGACTGCTGGGAGCACATGGCTATCACAGATCAGTGATGGCTTACAGAGCAGCCGAGAGTGAGGGAGCAGCCAATGGCCCCTCCAGGGCTCTGCAAGGTCTGAGGTCTGCACAGTGAGTCTCTGTTAAGGCTAAAGCTGGCACTTAGGTCTCACGGATATTACCTGTGAACCCAGGATGGAGGGAGGTTAGAAAAAGATGCTAGGTCAACTAAAGTGACAGTTTTAAATGGATTTCAAGAAGTAAAATACACTGAGATAAACAGGATAAATAAGCAGAGTGGAGGAGAAGCTCCAGGCAGGGGAGTGGGACTGAGGGAGGGATCCACATTGGGCCCTGGGTCCCAAGGACAACAGACAGGAGAGATCAGGAGAGGAGGAGGGACAGAGGAGAGAAGCAGGCTCACTCCCAGGCACTCCCTCTTAGGTTTCCTCTCACGACCCTTCGGCAGCACCACCTTGACTGAACCAGGCTCCTCAGAGTCAACGTGATGTCTTTGTTGCGGAGGCTGTAGATGAGGGGGTTCAGCAAGGGAGTGAGGATGGTGTAGAAGGCTGACACCATCATATCCTGCTGCACTGTGTGATAGGAGCCGGGGAGCATGTAGGTGTAGACAGCGGCACCAAAGAAGAGCAACACCACGGTCATGTGGGAGGAGCAGGTGGCCAGCGCCTTCCTGCAGCCCTTGGCTGAGCTTGTCCTGCGGATGAGGAGCAGGATGAGGGTGTAGGAGCTGGAGATGACCAGGGTGGGCACGAGGAGCATGAGGATGCAGCACAGGTATAGGAGCATCTTGTAGAGGGAGACGTCAGAGCAGGAGAGCCTCAGCAGGGCAGGGGTCTCACAGAAGAAGCTCAGGATCTTCCTGGACTTGCAGAAGGAGAAGCTCATGGTGATGGGGGTAAGCAGCAAGCCATCCAGTGTTCCCAGGAACCAGCATCCAGACACCATCAGCCGGCAGACCCTGTGGTTCATCAACAGTGGGTAATGCAGAGGTCTACAGATGGCAGCATATCGGTCGTAGGCCATGGCCAACAGAAGAAAACATTCAGCTCCTGCCAGGGTCAGGTAGAAGAACATCTGGATCCCACAGCCTGTGGAGGAGATGATATGGTCTCCTGTGACCTGGCCCACCAGCATCTTGGGCACGGTCACAGAGATGTACATGAGATCCATGAGAGACAGCTGGCTGATGAAGGAGTACATGGGGGTCCAGAGGCGGGGCTCTGAGTGGATGAGAAGAATGAGGAGGGAGTTCCCAACTAGGGCCATTAAGAAAATGATGAAGGTCATAGTATAAAGGAGTGTGGCATTTGGGGTGTCCCCAAAGAGCCCCACAAGGATGAAACTGGTGCTCAAGTTTGATTCCATGAAATTTCCTTCCCTGCATGCATATCTATCAGGTAGTTTCACCTAAGAAGAACAGTGAGGGCTGTGACTTTACCTCCATCACACCTGCGTGACTGTCCTAGTGAGCTTTGGGTAAGACATGTACCTTGAGCTATTTCTCCAAACACTGGGTTAAACTGAGGTGGAATCCTAAGTTTAAATCTTAGGGAACTGAAGCTGTGTGCAGCCCCAATAAACTGGATTAAGCAAGCTGGATTAAGCTGCTCCTGAATCTTGGGACCCGCTGGCTCATCCAGGACTCAGTGCTGGAAGTCACAGTGAGGCATCTGTCAACATTAATAATATAAATAGAGCTAAAATCATACCCCAAACCTTCTGAAAACTTGTAGTCTCCTCCAGTATTCTCTCCTCATATGTCTCCATCATGGTAGGGCAGGGAGCAGAAATGGCTGGCCACCCTCAAAATCCACATGAAGTCTAAGGGTTTTAATCCACTAACCATCCTGCAGTGACATGATATGTATAAGAAATGGCAGAAATAAAAGTTGGAGATGCCCTAAATAGTAACTATTTATTTTGAAAACGAATTAAGCACTTCTTTTTCCTTCTTAGGATGCCATTTCTCCCCTAAGATAGTGCTGGGAGCCCAACATTCCATGTGCAATGACTCCGTGAGTGAATGTAGTTGAAGGACCAGGGGAAGCAGTTGTTCTAAAACTCAGCTCTGCAGCCTCAACCTGTCCCAGGGAATCCTCTAGCCCTGCATTCCACTCAGAAAACCAGTAGAGTCCTCCCCTGGTATCCACAGCTTTGCTCAGGTACAGCTTCACCTGAGATGCACCTGCAGGTTTTCAGCTGACTGGCTGAAAACACACTGGGCATATGGACAATTGTCCTGCACTCTGAGTTAAGGAGATGTCAGGCTGCAGACCACTGAGGGGTGGGAGTTCCATGACTGGCCAAGGCTAGTCAGCCCAGGGCTGCTGCAATCCCAGGGCAGAGCAGCACATAGAGAAAAGTCACACAGCAGCCAAGATGCAGGTACACACACAAAGCAAAACACAGTGAACGGTGGGCAGGCGGAAAAAGTGAGCGTTCAGGAAAGTTCAAGTGGGAATCATGCAGGAGACAGCAGCAAGGATCAGCATCCACAGTGTTCCCTGGTCACCTTCCCAATGCAGAGTTCAGAAAACTTGGGCAGGGCAAGCCTGTGCTTCACTCCTCAGCTCTCCAGTGAGTGAATCTACACCACAGCAGCCCAGTGAAGCTGTCCCCATCCTAAAGCCAGGCAACTGGGTACATTTAGGAGGCAAGTAGGGAGTTACATCAGCAGCTTCTTCACCTGAGGGAGCTGAGGTGAGCACCTGCTGTGTGACCTTCACCTGCTGAGCAAGCGTGGATCAGCTCCCTGGGGGAACCGAGGAACCTGCAGCCACCACTTGTCATCTATCCATCTTCCCCATGCTCGGCCTGCACTCTGACCAGGCATCCACAGTCCCAAGCTTCTCCAGAGGTTCGCCTTTCTGACTTTTGTTGCTGTTGTGCTTTTGATTTGTTTTCCAGTATATTGTAACTTTCCACTCACAAGAAACATGGGAGTTGCACATATTTGCCGTTTTTGAGGTGAAGCTATAAAATACTCCATCTTGGGGGCTGGGGTTATAGTTCAGTGATAGAGTACTTGCCTAGCATATATGAGGCCCTGGGTTCAATCCCCAGCTCCACATGAAACTAAATAAACAAAATAAAGTTATTGTGTCCATCTACAACTAAAAAATATTAAAAAGAAAATAAAAACCTCCATCTTTTTCAGGAGGATATGGCATATTTTTTAAAAGCATTTTTTTTCCAGTTTAAAATCATGTTTTCATATTTGATATTTATGAAGCCTCACTCTATAAAATAAATCTGAATTTAAGAAAGGCAGGATCATGCAGAATATACTCAGAACATAATCAGAGTAGAAACCCAGACAGGATTAAAGGTCCTATCTTTTCTCTCCTTCTTAGTCTGTAACCGCTTCTGTGTACCACCCCAAAATTGCTTCAAGTACTCTTCAATACAATCAAGCATTCCCTTCAGTACCCTAATCAAGCAAGGGTAGGGACTCCACATGCCTTCTCCATGCCACCTGGCAGACTTGTAATCCCATAGTAGGGTTACATGAAACCCATTCACCGTTTGTAACAGTCTCCTAGTTGTGTCCAACTTCACTCCATAAGCCCCAAAGTTCAAAGGAACTTGTGCCTGACATGTTAAAATCAAAACAGCTTCCCACCATCCCTTCTAATTCTGCGTGAGTGGCCAACCACACAGACACCGGGCTGTGTGGAGGAGACCAGGGGCAGGTGTAGATTACAACTGCAAAGGGCATGGGGCTAAAGCTGCAGCCCAGCTGCCCTCCTTGCTTCTGACTGTGTAATCTCAGGGTGGGGGCTCTGAGGAAGTGCTTGGAGAAGGGCTACGGCTGCCAACGCTCCCTGCCTCTCCAGTGCTGCTCTATGAATGTTCTATCCTCAACTTTCAGAGGAGCCACAGTCAACTCACATCCTGAGGAAAGTCCTTTCCAGGATTCTTGTGGACATTTGTCTGTTGCTCTCAGTTCCATATGGTGGCTTTAGTTGAGCACAATCTTGATGACAGCTACCAACCAGCTCTGGGGAAATTACGTGGATTCTGGTGGTGACGTCTGCACAGGGGCAAATGCTCTTGGCTCCTCTTCAGCTTTAATGTATTGAGTCACAAAGGAAGAACTGGCGTGCTAGCCTAGATCCAGTACCTCGATGGTGCTTCTAATTTAAACTGTCCTATCCATGTCCACTATCACCTGTCACTCCCCGAACTCCTGCCTCAATCCCCCTGCCTAAAACCCAAAGGTCTCTTGATCCATGACACCTCCTGATAGAATCCTCCCTTTCCGTAACTCTTGTATGTCCCTATACGTTTTTTTCATAGTTGGTTACGAATTACATATGCAATTGTATTCTTTTTCCTTCTGAACTAAAAAAAAAATAATAAGCAGCCATATGTAAAAAGAAATCTGAGTGAATTCAGGAAATTCTTTCAAAAAATAGAACTTAGAGTTTTACTTTTTATCTACTAGATTTTAACATTTTTCATTTTAATTAGCATATTAGTATATATATTTCATTAATTAGAGTGCTTAACTTTATAATTCTGTAATCATCTTCAGTGAGACATCTGAGGCTCAAGGTAAACTTTAATATGATGATGTGCTTCTGCACCAGCTCCCAGCCCAAGGAG
>NW_026692756.1:0-9307 GCF_021218885.2 Marmota monax | reverse complement strand
AACCCTAAAACTATCCCTAACCGTAAAGCTAGTTCTTACATTAGCCACAGCCCTAAGTCTAACAGAAAACCTAGCACTAATCTGAGCTTCAACCCTAGCTTTAAACCTAACACTAACCCTAACACTAATCAAAAACCTAGCTTTAAACCTATTCCTTACCCTAAGCCAAACTCTTACCCTAATGCTACCCTAGTTATAACCCTAATCCTTAGCTTACCCCCAACCCTAACTCTATTACTAGTCCTAACCCTAGCCCTCATTCTATCTCTAAACCTAACCCAAAGTCTAAGCCTAAAAATTAACCTTATTCTGACCCTAACACTAATCCTAGGTCAAAGCCTGAACTTAACACTAAACTGAACCCTAATCCTAACCTTACTAGTAAACCTATACCTAAAACTAACCATTACACTAGCACTAGACCTAAACTTAATCCTAATATATAGCCATAACTATAGTACTAGTCCAAAACAAAAACCTAGCCCTAACCCTAAAATAACCATAACATAATGCAAAGGCTAACTCTAGCCCAGTTCTAATTCTGGCCCTAACCATAAACCCAATGAAAACCAGAACACTGACACTTACCCTAACACAAACCCTAGCTCTAAAACTTATCATAACCCTAAAGATAAACCTAATACTAGACATATCTATAACCCTAACACAAAAAAACTAGCCATAACCATAACCCTAGCTTTTACATTACCCATAGCCCTAACACTAGCCATGAACCTCACATAAAACCTAGGCCTAATACAAGCCCTAAACCTAGACCTAAGCATAACCTTAACCCTAATCATAGCAGAAACCCTAAACCTAATTATTGCACTAGCCCTAACCCTAGCTCAAACTATAACGCTTATTCTAAACATAACCCTAGCTTTAACCTTAACCCTAACACTATCCCTAATCCAAAGTGTAACCATAGCCCAAATCCTAGCTCTAACTTTATACATTACCTTAAACATAACCCTAACCCTAATTCTAACCATAGCCCAAATCTAAACTTAACACTAACCATAGCCCTGATACTAACCCTAACCCTCACCCTAGCCCTAACCCTAGCTCAATCCCTAACACTCACCCTAAACCGAACCCTAACACTAACCCTAGGAGTAACACAAACCATAGCCCTAATCCTAAACTTAACCTAAACCCTAACACTAGCACTAAACCAATTCATTACTCTAAACATAAGCCTAAACCAAATGATAATCCTAAGCCTAAATCTAACCCTATCCCTAGCACTAACCCTATACATTACTCTAAAACTAAGCTTAACTGTAAACCTAAATCTATCATTTACTCTAACCCTAACCCTAACTTTAACACTAACCCTAATGCTATATTGAGACCTAAGCTTAAACCTTAACCCAAACCAAACCCTAACCCATACTCTGACCCTAATAATTACCAGCTCTATACCTGACCCCTACACTAAACCTAACCCTTCACTAGACCTAACCATAAAATTATCCCTTACACTATCATTAACCATAGACCTAGACCTGACATTATCCCTAGCCCTAATCCTAGGCCTAAACCTAACAAAAATCCTAGCCTTAATCCTAGCCCTAAACCCAGACTTAATCCTAATCTGAACCCTCACACTAGCCCTGCCATAAATATAACCCTCACCAAAGCAGTGAACCTAGCTATATAACCCCATCCCTTCTCCTCAAACTAACCCTAACAATAGTCCTAACCATAGACCTAACCCTAACATTAATCATAGCACTAATCCTAGCCCTATTTTAACCCTAACCTTAAGCTTACCCCTAAACCTAGCCCTAAGACTAACTCTAGCTCACACCCTAGACCTATATCTATTTATAAACCTATCCATTACGATGACCCTCACAATAGCCCTAACCTGAGCCCTAACCCTAGCCATAGCCCTAACCCTAGATCTAATCATAACTCTAAATCTAACCCTAATATTAAGCCTAAACCTCATTCTACCACTAGCTCTAACACAATTGCTAATCCTAAAACTAGCCCTAATCCAAGCCCTAGCCCTAAAACAAAACCGAGCCAGTGCTCTAAGCCAAACCCTAACCCATAACTAGCCATAACCCAAGCTCTAATTTGAGTCCTGAGCCTAAAACTAACCCTCAGCCTGACTCATATCCAAACACAAACCCTAGCTCTAGATATCACCCTAAACCTAAAACTATTGCTAACACTAGACCCAGCTGAAACCTAACCTTAATCGTAATCCTAGTTCTTACATTGGCCTTAGCCAAACCCTATCCATAACTCTAACACAAAAATAGCCCTAATCCATGCCCTAACACTAGATTTAACCATAACCATAACCATAAAACTACCCCTAAACCTAACCATAATCTTAGACCTAAACCTAGCTCTAATCCTATCCATTACGCTAAACTAAAACCTATTCATAATGCTAACTCTATTCCTAATTATTTGTTTTAATTTTTTTATTGTTGGTTGTTCAAAACATTACATATTTCTTGATATATCATATTTCACACTTTGATTCAAGTGGGTTATGAACTCCCATTTTTACCCCGTATACAAATTGCAGAATCACATCAGTTACACATCCATTGATTTACATATTGCCATACTAGTGTCTGTTGTATTCTGCTGCCTTTCCTATCCTCTACTATCCCCCCTCCCCTCCCATCCCTTCCCCACTTCTCTCTCTACCCCCTCTACTGTCATTCATTTCTCAACCTTGTATTATTTTCCCCTTTCCCCTCACTTCCTCTTGTATGAAATTTTGTAGAACCCTGAGGGTCTCCTTCCATTTCCATGCAATTTCCCTTGTCTCTCCCTTTCGCTCCCACCTCTTATCCCAGTTTAATGTTAATCTTCTTCTCATGCTCTTCGTCCCTACTCTGTTCTTAGTTACTCTCTTTATATCAAAGAAAACATTTGGCATTTGTTTTTTAGGGATTGGATAGCTTCACTTAGCATAATCTGCACTAATGCCATCCATTTCCCTGCAAATTCTATGATTTTGTCATTTTTTAATGCAGAGTAATACTCCATTGTGTATAAATGCCACATTTTTTTTATCCATTCGTCTATTGAAGGGCATCTAGGTTGGTTCGACAGTCTTGCTATTGTGAATTGTGCTGCTATGAACATCGATGTAGCAGTGTCCCTGTAGCATGCTCTTTTTAGGTCTTTAGGGAATAGACTGAGAAGGGGAATAGCTGGGTCAAATGGTGGTTCCATTCCCAGCTTTCCAAGAAATCTCCATACTGCTTTCCAAATTGGCTGCACCAATTTGCAGTCCCACCAGCAATGTACAAGTGTACCCTTATACTCACATCCTCACCAGCACTTGTTGTTTGACTTCATAATGGCTGCCAATCTTACTGGAGTGAGATGGTATCTTAGGGTGGTTTTGATTTGCATTTCTCTGACTGCTAGAGATGATGATCATTTTTTCAGGTACTTGTTGATTGATTGTATGTCCTCCTCTGAGAAATGTCTGTTCAGGTCCTTAGCCCATTTGTTGATTGGCTTATTTGTTATCTTATTGTCTAATTTTTTGAGTTCTTTGTATACTCTGGATATTAGGGCTCTATCTGAAGTGTGAGGAGTAAAGATTTGTTCCCAGGATGTAGGCTCCCTATTTGCCTATCCTATTGTTTCTTTTGCTGAGAAAAACTTCTTAGTTTAAGTAAGTCCCATTTGTTGATTCTAGTTATTAACTCTTGTGCTATGGGTGTCCTATTGAGGAATTTGGAGCCTGACCCCACAGTATGTAGATTGTAGCCAACTCTTTTCTTCTATCAGACGCCGTGTCTCTGATTTGATATCAAGCTCCTTGATCCATTTTGAATTCACTTTTGTGCATGGCAAGAGAAAGGGATTCAGTTTCATTTTGTTGCATATGGATTTCCAGTTTTCCCAGCACCATTTGTTGAAGATGCTATCCTTCCTCCATTGCATGCTTTTAGTCTCTTTATCAAATATAAGATAGTTGTAGTTTTGTGGATTAGTTTCTGTGTCCTCTATTATGTACCATGGGTCCACCCGCCTGTTTTGGTATCAGTACAATGCTGTTTTTGTTAATGTTGCTTTCTAGTATAGTTTGAAGTCTGGTATCACTATACCGCCTGATTCACACTTCCTGCTTAGCATTGTTTTTGCTATTCTGGGTTGTTTATTTTTCCATATGAATTTCATGATTGCTTTCTCTATTTCTACAAGAAATGCCGTTGGGATTTTGATTGGCATTGCATTAAACCTATAGAGAACTTTTGGTAATATCGCCATTTTGATGATGTTAGTTCTGCCTATCCATGAACAGGGTATATTTTTCCATCTTCTAAGATCTTCTTCTATTTCTCTCTTTAGGGTTCTGTAGTTTTCATTGTATAAGTCTTTCACCTCTTTTGTTAGGTTGATTCCCAAGTATTTTAATTTTTTTTGAAGATATTGTGAAGGAGTGGTTGTCCTCATTTCCATTTCAGAGGATTTGTCACTGATATACAGGAATGCCTTTGATTTATGCGTGTTGATTTTATATCCTGCCACTTTGCTGAATTCATTTATTGGCTCTAATAGTTTCTTTGTAGACACTTTTGGGTCTGCTAGGTATAGAATCATGTCACCTTCAAATAAT
This sequence comes from Marmota monax, assembly GCF_021218885.2. Lineage (NCBI taxonomy): Eukaryota > Metazoa > Chordata > Mammalia > Rodentia > Sciuridae > Marmota > Marmota monax. The sequence goes on along the minus strand of NW_026692756.1, from coordinate 4,695 downwards.
GATAATTTAAGTTCTTCTTTTCCTATTTTTATGCCTTTAATTTCTTTCATCTGTCTAATTGCTCTGGCCAGTGTTTCGAGAACTATGTTGAACAGAAGTGGTGAGAGAGGGCATCCCTGCCTTGTTCCAGATTTTAGAGGGAATGCCTTCAGTTTTTCTCCATTCAGAATGATGCTAGCCTGAGGCTTAGCATAGATTGCTTTTACAATATTGAGATATTTCCTGTTATCCCTAGTTTTTCTAGAGTTTTGAACATAAAGGGATGCTGTACTTTGTCTAATGCCTTTTCCGCATCTATCGAGATGATCATATGGTTCTTATTTTTAAGTCTATTTATGTGGTGAATAACATTTATTGATTTCCGTGTATTGAGCCAGCCTTGCATCCCAGGGATGAATCCTACATGATCATGGTGCACAATTTTTTTGATACGTTTTTGTATCCGATTCGCCAGAATTTTATTGAGGATTCTTGCATCTGGGTTCATTAGAGATATTGGTCTGTAGTGTTCTTTCTTTGAAGTGTCTTTGTCTTGTGTAGGAATCAGGGTGATTTTGGCCTCGTAGAATGAATTTGGAAGTTCTCCCTCTTTTTCTATTTCCTGAAGTAGCTTGAAAAGTATTGGTATTAGTTCCTCTTTAAAGGTTTTGTAAAACTCTGCTGTATACCCATCCAGTCGTGGGCTTTTCTTAGTTGGTAGTCTTTTGATGGTTTCTTCTATTTCCTCAATTGATATTGGTTTGCTTAGGTTGTCTATATCCTCCTGACTCAATCTGGGCAGATCATATGACTTAAGAAATTTATCTATGCCTTCACTATCTTCTAATTTATTGGAGTATAAGGATTCAAAATAATTTCTGATTATCTTCTGTATTTCTGAAGTGTCTGTTGTGATATTGCCTCTTTCATCCCGTATGTTAGTAATTTGAGTTTTCTCTCTTCTTCTCTTCATTAGCATGGCTAAGGGTCTGTCGATTTTATTTATTTTTTCAAACAACCAACTTTTAGTTTTGTCAATTTTTTCAATTGTTTCTTTTGTTTCGATTTCATTAATTTCAGCTCTGATTTTAATTATTTCTTGCCTTCTACTTCTTTTGCTGTTGTTTTGCTCTTCTTTTTCTAGGATTTTGAGATGAAGTATGAGATCATTTATTTGTTTTTTTTTTCTTTTTTTAAGGAATGAGCTCCAAGCAATGAATTTTCCTCTTAGAACTGCTTTCAATGTGTCCCATAGATTCTGATATGTTGTGTCTGTGTTTTCATTTATCTCTAAGAATTTTCTAATTTCCTCCTTGATGTCTTCTATAATCCATTGATCATTCAGTAACCTATTGTTCATTCTCCAAGTGATGCATTTTTTTTTCCTTCTTTTATCATTGATTTTCAGTTTCATTCCATTATGATCAGATAAGATGCATGGTATAATCTCTACTCCTTTATTTTGTCTAAGAGTTGCCCTGTGACATAATATATGATCTATTTTTGAGAAGGATCCATGTACTGCTGAGAAAAAAGTGTAAGTGCTTGATGTTGGGTGGTATATTCTATATATGTCAATTAAGTCTAGGTTATTAATTGTGTTATTGAGTTGTATAGTTTCCTTTTTCAACTTTTGTTTGGAAGATCTGTCCAGTGGTGAGAGAGGTGTGTTGAAGTCTCCTATGATTATTGTATGGTGGTCTATTAGACTCTTGAACTTGAGAAGAGTTTGTTTGATGAACATAGCTGCACCAGTGTTTGGGGCATATATATTTATGATTGTTATGTCTTGTTGGTGTATGCTTCCCTTGAGCAGTATGTAGTGTCCCTCTTTATCCCTTTTGATTAACTCTGGCTTGAAATCTATTTTATTTGATATGAGTATGGACACTCCTGCTTGTTTCTGAAGTCCATATGAGTGATATGATTTTTCCGAACCTTTCACCTTCAGCCTATGTATGTGTTTTCCTATCAAATGCGTCTCCTGTAGGCAGCATATTGTTGGGTTTTGTTTTGTGATCCATTCTACTAGCCTGTGTCTCTTGATTGGTGAGTTTAAGCCATTAACATTTAGGGTTATTATTGAGATATGGGTTGTTCTTCCAGCCGTATTTGTTTATTTCTGTTACTAAACATGGTTTGTTTTCCTCTTTGATTATTTCCCCCCCTTTATTGTTCTACCTCCCACTGTTCGTTTTCATTGTTATTTTCCATTTCCTCTTCCTGTAATGTTTTGCTGAGGATGTTTTGAAGAGATGGTTTTCTAGCTGCAAATTCTTTTAACTTTTGTTTATCGTGGAAGGTTTTAATTTCATCTTCCATCCTGAAGCTTAATTTCGCTGGATACACCATTCTTGGTTAGAACCCATTTTCTTTCAGTGTTTGAAATATGTTATTCCAGGATCTTCTAGCTTTCAGAGTCTGTGTTGAAAGATCAGCTGTTATCCTGATTGGTTTACCCCTAAATGTAATCTGCTTTCTTTCTCTTGTAGCTTTTAAAATTCTCTCCTTATTCTGTATGTTGGGCATCTTCATTATAATGTGTCTAGGTGTGGATCTCTTATGATTTTGCACATTCGGTGTCCTGTAGGCTTCTAGGATTTGGGATTCTGTCTCATTTTTCAAGTCTGGGAAGTTTTCTCATATTATTTCATTGAACAGATTGCTCATTCCTTTGGTTTGGACCTCTATACCTTCCTGTATCCCAATAACTCTTAAGTTTGTTCTCTTTATGTTATCCCATATTTCTTGGATGTTCTGCTCATGGTTTCTTAACAGTCTCACTGAGCTGTCTATGTTCTTTTCAAGTTGAAATACTTTGTCTTCATTGTATGATGTTCTATCTTCTAATTGTTCTACTCTGCTGGTTGTACCCTCATTTGAGTTTTTAATTTGGTTTATTGCTTCCTGCATTTCCAGGATTTCTGTTTGTTTGTTTTATATAACCTCTGTCTCCCTGTACCACACCGGCAGGCCACCGGGCCTGATCCACCGGTCTGTAGCAGGTCTGCCTACCTTGCAGGCATAGGCAGTGGCTCTGCCCTGCCCCTCCTACCACGCCCGCAGTCCGCTGTGCCTGTGCTGCCGGTCGGTCGCAGGTCTGCCTACCTTGCGGTCGCGGGTGGCGGCTCTGCTCTGCCCCTACTCCAATTGGGGTTAGGTGATTACCACACTGGTGGGCCACTGGGCCTGTTCCGGGCACGGGCAGTGGCTCTGCTCTGCCCCTCTGGCTTGATGACAAAGTGAGAGAGACTCAGGTGTTTGTGACTCACTTTCTTTACCAGGAGACCAACTGTTTCTGTCACTGCTGGTATCGATGACGTTCTCTCCTCTGTTGCTTTCTGATGACATCAGATCTCTGCCATGTTGGTATCCCATGTGAATGGCAGCATTTTGTTCCCTTTGCAGGGTGACCAAAGCAATGGGTAAGTCCTGACCAGCCCTCACAAGCCCTGTCTCAGTCCTGTTGCCACTGCCTATGAAGGCTCGGTTGGTATTTACCTCCACAGTATTCAGCAGGACCCAGAACGAGAAGCAGTTTCCACGGGTTCTTTATCCCTGGGCCAGAGCAGTTCCGGGAGCTGGAATTCGGCCTCTCCATGCTCGGTGTATGTTCTGATAGGAGCAGGCTCCAAGAAGCAGTTTCCGTGGGTTATTTAGCACTGAGCCTGAGTAATTTGTCTGCAAGCCGAAGGCGAATGGCAGCCTGAAATTACCTGTTCTATGGCTGAATGAGCTGCGATCAGTCGAAAACAGGGATGGTGACGTCAGCTCTCCAAGATGGTGGCCGCTGGCTTCCTCTGTGGTCTGACTGGTGTGGAGAACCGAATTGGACCGCTTCCTTCCCCCGTCTCAAACCCAGAATTCAGCACTGAGTACGGTAGTTGCACAGCTGGCAGAAGCCCACAGAAACTGCAGCGCTGTATCTTTGTGTTGCTATCTTCTTGTTCCCCAGCATGTGCCGCAGACTCTAGCCGCGGGACAATTTGCTGAATAAGCAGCGTGACCCTCCTTGCAGACAAATCTCTCGTGTTTGAGCCCCTGTAGCTGATCCTCATGCGATGGAAATCCTTCCTCTAGGTTTTGGAGCACCCCAATTTTGCTGGAAATTCCTAGTAAGATAGATTTTAGCCATTCTACCTCATCATTCTCCCGCACAGTGATGTGGTACACGGGGGTAATGCTCTCCCTTCGCCACCATCTTCCCCTGCCGGGTCCATCTATTCCTAATTCTAATCCTTAGCCAAACCCAAACCATAGCCCTTTTACTAGTCCTAACACTATACTCTAGATCTGACCCTAACCCAAAACCTCACCCTACAAAACCCTAAAATAATTATAGGTCTAAACTGACCCTAAACCAAAACCGAAACCTAAAACTAGCCCTACCAGTAAACTTACAGTTAGCTTTAGGGTTAGTGTTTGATTGAGTGGGTTAGGATTAGGTTTAGTGTTAGGTTTAATGTTAGAGTTTGGGTTTCGGTTTGTGTTAGTATTAGGGTTAGGGTTAGTTTTAGGTTTACTGTTAGGTTTAGGGTTATTGTTAGGTTTAATGTTAGTGTTAGGGTTTGTGTTTGGGTTATTGTTAATGTTACTGTTAGGGTTAGTGTTTGTGTTAGGGTTAGTGTTTGTGTTAGGGTTTTTTGTTAGGGTTAGAGTTATGGTTAGTGTTAGTGTTAGGTTACAGTTAGGGTTACTGTTAGGTTTATGGTTAAT
>NW_026692755.1:0-48337 GCF_021218885.2 Marmota monax | reverse complement strand
AACCCTAAAACTATCCCTAACCATAAAGCTAGTTCTTTTTTTTTTAATTTTTTATTGTTGGTTGTTCAAAACATTACAAATTTCTTGACATATCATATTCCACACTTTGATTCAAGTGGGTTATGAACTCCTACCTTCACCCCATACACAGATTGCAGAATCACATCAGTTACACATCCATTGATTTACATATTGCCATACTAGTGTCTGTTGTGCTCCGCTGCCTTTCCCATCCTCCAATATCCCCCCTCCCCACCTCTCCCCTCCCCTCCCCTCCTCTCTCTCTACCCCCTCCACTGTATAACCCTGAGGGTCTCCTTCCATTTCCATGCAATTTCCCTTCTCTCTCCCTTTCCCTCCCACCTCTCATCCATGTTAAATGTTAATCTTCTTCTCCTGCTCTTCGTCCCTACTCTGATCTTAGTTACTCTCCTTATATCAAAGAAGACATTTGGCATTTGTTTTTTAGGGATTGGCTAGCTTCACTTAGCATAATCTGCTCTAATGCCATCCATTTCCCTGCAAATTCTATGATTTTGTCATTTTTTAATGCAGAGTAATACTCCATTGTGTATAAATGCCACATTTTGTTTTATCCATTCGTCTATTGAAGGGCATCTAGGTTGGTTCCACAGTCTTGCTATTGTGAATTGTGCTGCTATGAACATCGATGTAGCAGTGTCCGTGTAGCATGCTCTTTTTAGGTCTTTAGGGAATAGACCAAGAAGGGGAGTAGCTGGGTCAAATGGTGGCTCCATTCCCAGCTTTCCAAGAAATCTCCATACTGCTTTCCAAATTGGCTGCACCAATCTGCAGTCCCACCAGCAATGTACAAGTGTACCCTTTTCCCCACATCCTCGCCAGCACTTGTTGTTGTTTGACTTCCTAATGGCTGACAATCTTACTGGAGTGAGATGGTATCTTAGAATGGTTTTGATTTGCATTTCTCTGACAGCTAGAGATGTTGAGCATTTTTTCATGTACTTGTTGATTGACTGTATGTCCTCCTCTGAGAAGTGTCTGTTCAGGTCCTTGGCCCATTTGTTGATTGGGTTGTTTGTTCTCATATTGTCTAATTTTTTGAGTTCTTTGTATACTCTGGATATTAGGGCTCTATCTGAATTGTGAGGAGTAAAGATTTGTTCCCAGGGTGTAGGCTCCCTATTTACCTCTCTTATTGTTTCTTCCTGTATATCAGCGACAAATCCTCTGAAATGGAAATGAGGACAACCACTCCATTCACAATATCTTCAAAAAAAAAATAAAATACTTGGGAATCAACCTAACAAAAGAGGTGAAAGACTTATACAATGAAAACTACAGAACCCTAAAGAGAGAAACAGAAGAAGATCATAGAAGATGGAAAAATATACCTTTTCATGGATAGGCAGAACTAACATCATCAAAATGGTGATATTACCAAAAGTTCTCTATAGGTTTAATGCAATGCCAATCAAAATCCCAACAGCATTTCTTGTAGAAATAGAGAAAGCAATCATGAAATTCATATGGAAAAATAAAAGACCCAGAATAGCAAAAACAATGCTAAGCAGGAAGTGTGAATCAGGCGGTATAGCGATACCAGACTTCAAACTATACCACAGAGCAATAGTAACAAAAACAGCATGGTACTGGTACCAAAACAGGTGGGTGGACCAATGGTACAGAAAAGAGGACACAGAAACCAATCCACAAAACGACAACTATCTTATATTTGATAAAGGGGCTAAAAGCATGCAATGGAGGAAGGATAGCATCTTCAACAAATGGTGCTGGGAAAACTGGAAATCCATATGCAACAAAATGAAACTGAATCCCCTTCTCTCGCCATGCACAAAAGTGAATTCAAAATGGATCAAGGAGCTTGATATCAAATTAGAGACACGCTTTCTGATAGAAGAAAAAGTTGGCTACGATCTACATTCGGTGGGGTCGGGCTCCAAATTCCTCAATAGGACACCCATAGCACAAAAGTTAATAACTAGAATCAACAAATGGGACTTACTCAAACTTAAAAGTTTTTTCTCAGCAAAAGCTAGTTCTTACATTAGCCACAGCCCTAAGTCTAACAGAAAACCTAGCACTAATCTGAGCTTCAACCCTAGCTTTAAACCTAACACTAACCCTAACCCTAACACTAATCAAAAACCTAGCTTTAAACCTATTCCTTACCCTAAGCCAAACTCTCACCCTAATGCTACCCTAGTTATAACCCTAATCCTTAGCTTACCCCAAAACCTAATTCTATTACTAGTCCTAACCCTAGCCCTCATTCTATCTCTAAACCTAACCCGAAGTCTAAACCTAAAAATTAACCTTATTCTGACCCTAACACTAATCCTAGGTCAAAGCCTGAACTTAACACTAAACTGAACCCTAATCCTAACCCTACTAGTAAACCTATACCTAAAACTAACCATTACACTAGCACTAGACCTAAACTTAATCCTAATATATAGACATAACTATAGCACTAGTCTGAAACAAAAACCTAGCCCTAACCCTAAAATAACCATTAACATAATGCAAAGGCTAACTCTAGCCCTAGAACTAAACCCAGTTCTAATTCTGGCCCTAACCATAAACCCAATGAAAACCAGAACACTGACACTTACCCTAACACAAACCCTAGCTTTAAAACTTATCATAACCCTAAAGATAAACCTAATACTAGACATACCTATAACCCTAACACAAAAAACTGGCCATAACCATAATCCTTGCTTTTACATTACCCATAGCCCTAACACTAGACATGAACCTCACATAAAACCTATGCCTAATACAAGCCCTAAACCAGACCTAAGCATAACCTTTACCTTAATCATAGCAGAAACCCTAAACCTAATTATTGCACTAGCCCTAACCCTAGCTCAAACTATAACCCTTACTCTAAACATAACCCTAGCTTTAACCTTAACCCTAACACTATCCCTAATCCAAAGTGTAACCATATCCCAAATCCTAGCTCTAACTTTATACATTACCTTAAACATAACCCTAACCCTAATTCTAAACATAGCCCAAATCTAAACGTAACACTAACCGTAGCCCTGATACTAACCCTAACCCTCACCCTAGCCCTAACCCTAGCTCAATCCCTAACACTCACCCTAAACCGAACCCTAACACTAACCCTAGGAGTAACCCAAACCCTAGCCCTAATCCTAAACTTAACCTTAACCCTAACACTAGCACTAAACCAATTCATTACTCTAAACATAAGCCTAAACCAAATGATAACCCTAAGCCTAAATCTAACCCTATCCCTAACACTAACCCTATACATTACTCTAAAACTAAGCTTAACTGTAAACTTAACTCTATCCTTTACTCTAACCCTAACCCTAACTTTAACCCTAACCCTAATGCTATATTGAGACCTAACCTTAAACCTTAACCCAAAACAAACCCTAACCCATACTCTGACCCTAATAATTACCTAGCTCTATACATGACCCCTACACTAAACCTAACCCTTCACTAGACCTAACCATAAAATTATCCCTTACACTATCCTTAACCATAGACCTATACCTGACATTATCCCTAGCCCTAATCCCAGGCCTAAACCTAACAAAAACCCTAGCCTTAATCCTAGCCCTAAACCTAGACTTCATCCTAATCTGAACCCTCACACTAGCCCTAGCCATAAATATAACCCTCACCATAGCAGTGAACATAGCTATATAACCCCATCCCTTCTCCTCAAACTAACCCTAACAATAGTCCTAACCATAGACCTAACCCTAACATTAATCATAGCACTAATCCTAGCCCTATTTTAACCCTACCCTTAAGCTTACCCATAAAACTAGCCCTAAGACTAACTCTAGCTCACACCCTAGGCCTATATCTATTTATAACCCTATCCATTACCATGACCCTCACAATAGCCCTAACCTGAGCCATAACCATAGCCATAGCCCTAACCCTAGATCTAATCATAACTCTAAATCTAACCCTAATCTTAAGCCTAAACCTCATTCTACCACTAGCTCTAACACAATTGCTAATCCTAAAACTAGCCCTAATCCAAGCCCTAGCCCTAAAACAAAACCGAGCCAGTGCGCTAAACAAAACCCTAACCCATAACTAGCCATAACCCAAGCTCTAATTTGAGTCCTGAGCCTAAAACTAACCCTCAGCCTGACTCATATCCAAACACAAACCCTAGCTCTAGATATCACCCTAAACCTAAAACTATTGCTAACACTAGACCTAGCCGAAACCTAACCCTAATCGTAACCCTAGTTCTTACATTGCCCTTAGCCAAACCCTATCCATAACTCTAACACAAAAATAGCCCTAATCCAAGCCCTAACACTAGATATAACCATAACCATAACCATAAAACTACCCCTAAACCTAACCATAATCTTAGCCCTAAACCTAGATCTAATCATATCCATTACCCTAAAACAAAACCTATTAATAATGCTGACTCTATTCCTAATTCTTTGTTTTAATTTTTTTACTGTTGGTTGTTCAAAACATTACATATTTCTTGATATATCATATTTCACACTTTGATTCAAGTGGGTTATGAACTCCCATTTTTACCCCGTATACAAATTGCAGAATCACATCTGTTACACATCCATTGATTTACATGTTGCCATACTAATGTCTGTTGTATTCTGCTGCCTTTCCTATCCTCTACTATCCCCCCTCCCCTCCCCTCCCTTCTTCACTTCTCTCTCTACCACCTCTAATGTCATTCATTTCTCCCCATTGTATTATTTTCCCCTTTTCCCTCACTTCCTCTTGTATGAAATTTTATATAACCCTGAGGGTCTCTTTCCATTTCCATGCAATTTCCCTTCTCTCTCCCTTTCCCTCCCACCTCTTATCCCAGTTTAAAGTTAATCTTCTTCTCATGCTCTTCATCCCTACTCTCTTATTAGTTACTCTCCTTATATCAAAGAAGACATTTGGCATTTGTATTTTAGGGATTGGCTAGCTTCACTTAGCATAATCTGCACTAATGCCATCCATTTCCCTGCAAATTCTATGATTTTGTCATTTTTTAATGCAGAGTAATACTCCATTGTGTATAAATGCCACATTTTTTTATCCATTCATCTATTGAAGGGCATCTAGGTTGGTTCCACAGTCTTGCTATTGTGAATTGTGCTGCTATGAACATCGATGTAGCAGTGTCCCTGTAGCATGCTCTTTTTAGGTCTTTAGGGAATAGACCAAGAAGGGGAAGAGCTGGGTCAAATGGTGGTTCCATTCCCAGCTTTCCAAGAAATCTCCATACTGCTTTCCAAAATGGCTGTACCAATTTGCAGTCCCACCAGCAATGTACAAGTGTACCCTTATCCCCACATCCTCACCAGCACTTGTTGTTGTTTGACTTCCTAATTGCTGCCAATCTTACTGGAGTGAGAAGGTATCTTAGGGTGGTTTTGATTTGCATTTCTCTGACTGCTAGAGATGATGATCATTTTTTCATGTACTTGTTGATTGATTGTATGTCCTCCTCTGAGAAGTGTCTGTTCAGGTCCTTGGCCCATTTGTTGATTGGGTTATTTGTTATATTATTGTCTAATTTTTTTTGAGTTCTTTGTATACTCTGCATATTAGGGCTCTATCTGAAGTGGAAGGAGTAAAGATTTGTTCCCAGGATGTAGGCTCCCTATTTACCTCTCTTATTGTTTCTTTTGCTGAGAAAAAACTTTAGTTTGAGTAAGTCCCATTTGTTGATTCTAGTTATTAACTTTTGTGCTATGGGTGTCCTAATGAGGAATTTGGAGCCGGACCCCACTGAATGTAGATCGTAGCCAACTTTTTCTTCTATCAGACAGCATTTCTCTAATTTGATATCAAGCTCCTTGATCCATTTTGAATTCACTTTTGTGCATGGCGAGAGAAAGGGATTCAGTTTCATTTTGTTGCATATGGATTTCCAGTTTTCCCAGCACCATTTGTTGAAGATGCTATCCTTCCTCCATTGCATGCTTTTAGCCCCTTTGTCAAATATAAGGTAGTGTAGTTTTGTGGATTAGTTTCTGTGTCCTCTATTCTGTACCATTGGTCCACCCGCCTGTTTTGGTACCAGTACCATGCTGTTTTTGTTACTATTGCTCTGTGGTATAGTTTGAAGTCTGGTATCGCTATACCGCCTGATTCACACTTCCTGCTTAGCATTGTTTTTGCTATTCTGGGTCTTTTATTTTTCCATATGAATTTCATGATTGCTTTCTCTATTTCTACAAGAAATGCTGTTGGGATTTTGATTGGCATTGCATTAAACCTATAGAGATCTTTTGGTAATATCGCCGTTTTGATGATGTTAGTTCTGCCTATCCATGAAAAGGTATATTTTTCCATCTTCTAAGATCTTCTATTTCTCTCTTTAGGGTTCTGTAGTTTTCATTGTATAAGTCTTTCACCTCTTTTGTTAGGTTGATTCCCAAGTATTTTATTTTTTTTGAAGATATTGTGAATGGAGTGGTTGTCCTCATTTCCATTTCAGAGGATTTGTCACTGATATACAGGCAAGCCTTTGATTTATGCGTGTTGATTTTATATCCTGCCACTTTGCTGTATTCATTTATTATCTCTAATAGTTTCTTTGTAGACCCTTTTGGGTGTGCTAGGTATAGAATCATGTCACCTGCAAATAATGATAATTTAAGTTCTCTTTTCTATTTTTATGCCTTTAATTTCTTTCATCTGTCTAATTGCTCTGGCCAGTATTTTGAGAACTATGTTGAACAGAAGTGGTGAGAGAGGGCATCCCTGCCTTGTTCCACATTTTAGAGGGAATGCCTTCAGTTTTTCTCCATTCAGAATGATGCTAGCCTGAGGCTTAGCATAGATCGCTTTTACAATATTGAGGTATGTTCCTGTTATCCCTAGCTTTTATAGAGTTTTGAACAAAAAGGGATGCTGTACTTTGTCAAATGCCTTTTCCGCATCTATCGAGATGATCATATGGTTCTTATTTTTAAGTCTATTTATGTGGTGAATAACATTTATTGATTTCCGTGTATTGAACCAGCCTTGCATCCCAGGCATGAATCCTACATGATCATGGTGCACAATTTTTTTGATATGCTTTTGTATCAGATTGGCCAGAATTTTATTGAGGATTTTTGCATCTAGGTTCATTAGAGATATTGGTCTGTAGTGTTCTTTCTTTGAAGTGTCTTTGTCTGGTGTAGGAATCAGGGTGATGTTGGCCTCCTAGAATGAATTTGGAATTTCTCCCTCTTTTTCTATTTCCTGAAGTAGCTTGAAAAGTATTGGTATTCGTTCCTCTTTAAAGGTTTTGTAAAACTCTGCTGTATACCCATCTGGTCCTGGGCTTTTCTTATTTGGTAGTCTTTTGATGGTTTCTTCTATTTCCTCAATTGATATTGGTCTGTTTAGGTTGTCCATATCCTCCTGACTCAATCTGGGCAGATCATATGACTTAAGAAATTTATCGATGCCTTCACTATCTTCTAATTTATTGGAGTATAAGGATTCAAAAGAATTTCTGATTATCTTCTCTATTTATGAAGTGTCTGTTGTGATATTGCCTTTTTCATCCCTATGCTAGTAATTTGAGTTCTCTCTCTTCTTCTCTCCATTAGCATGGCTAAGGGTCTATCGATTTTATTTATTTTTTCAAAGACCCAACTTTTAGTTTTGTCAATTTTTTCAATTGTTTCTTTTGTTTCGATTTCATTAGTTTCAGCTCTGATTTTAATTATTTCCTGCCTTCTACTTCTTTTGCTGTTGTTTTGCTCTTCTTTTTCTAGGATTTTGAAATGATGTATGAGATCATTTGTTTGTTTTTTTTTCTTCTTTTAAAGAATGAACTCCAAGCAATGAATTTTCCTCTTAGAACTGCTTTCAATGTGTCCCATAGATTCCGATATGTTGTGTCTGTGTTTTCATTTATCTCTAAGAATTTTCTAATTTCCTCCTTGATGTCTTCTATAACCCATTGATCATTCAGTAACCTATTGTTCATTCTCCAAGTGATGCATGATTTTTCCTTCCTTCTTTTATCATTGATTTTCAGTTTCATTCCATTATGATCAGATAAGATGCATGGTATTATCTCTACTCCTTTATATTGTCTAAGAGTTGCCCTGTGACATAATATATGATCTATTTTTGAGAAGGATCCATGTGCTGCTGAGAAAAAAGTGTAACTGCTTGATGTTGGGTGGTATATTCTATATATGTCAATTAAGTCTAGGTTATTAATTGTGTTATTGAGTTCTATAGTTTCCTTATTCAACTTTTGTTTGGAAGATCTGTCCAGTGGTGAGTGAGGTGTGTTGAAGTCTCCCATGATTATTGTGTGGTGGTCTATTGGACTCTTGAACTTGAGAAGAGTTTGTTTGATGAACATAGCTGCACCATTGTTTGGGGCATATATATTTATGATTGTTATGTCTTTTTGGTGTATGGTTCCCTTGAGCAGTATGTAGTGTCCCTCTTTATCCCTTTTGATTAACTTTGGCTTGAAATCTATTTTATTTGATATGAGTATGGACACTGCTGCTTGTTTCTGAAGTCCGTATGAGTGATATGATTTTTCCTAACCTTTCACCTTCAGCCTATGTATGTCTTTTCCTATCAAATGCGTCTCCTGTAGGCAGCATATTGTTGGGTTTTGTTTTGTGATCCATTCTACTAGCCTGTGTCTCTTAATTGGTGAGTTTAAGACATTAACATTTAGGGTTATTATTGAGATATGGGTTGTTCTTCCAGCCATATTTATTTATTTCTGTTACTAAACATGGTTTTTTCCTCTTTGATTATTTCCCCCCTTTATTGTCCTACCTCCCAATGTTGGTTTTCATTTTTATTTTCCATTTCCTCTTCCTGTAATGTTTTGCTGAGGATTTTTTGAAGAGATGGTTTTCTAGCTGCAAATTCTTTAAAATTTTGTTTATCATGGAAAGTTTTAATTTCATCTTCCATCCTGAAGCTTAATTTCGCTGGATACACAATTCTTGGTTGGAACCCATTTTCTTTCAGTGTTTGAAATATGTTATTCCAGGATCTTCTAGCTTTCAGAGTCTGTATTGAAAGATCAGCTGTTATCCTGATAGGTTTACCCCTAAATGTAATCTGCTTCCTTTCTCTTGTAGCTTTTAAAATTCTCTCATTATTCTGTATGTTGGGCATCTTCATTATGATGTGTCTAGGTGTGGATCTCTTATGATTTTGCACATTCGGTGTCCTGTAGGCTTCTAGGATTTGGGATTCTGTCTCATTCTTCAAGTCTGGGAAGTTTTCTCATATTATTTCGTTGAACAGATTGCTCATTCCTTTCGTTTAGAACTCTATACCTTCCTGTATCCCAATAACTCTTAAGTTTGTTCTCTTTATGTTATCCCATATTTCTTGGATGTTCTACTCATGGTTTCTTAACAGTCTCACTGAGTTGTCTATGTTCTTTTCGAGTTGAAATACTTTGTCTTCATTGTCTGATGTTCTATCTTCTAAGTATTCTACTCTGCTGGTTGTACTCTCATTTGAGTTTTTAATTTGGTTTATTGCTTCCTGCATTTCTAGGATTTCGGTTTGTTTGTTTTATATAACCTCTATCTCCCTGTACCACACCGGCAGGCCACCAGGCCTGATCCACCGGTCTATCGCAGGTCTGCCTACCTTGCAGGCATAGGCGGCCGCTCTGCCCTGCCCCTCCTACCATGCCCGTGGTCCGCTGTGCCTGTGCTGCCGGTCGGTCGCAGGTCTGCCTACCTTGCAGGCATGGTGGCGGCTCTGCTATGCCCCTACTCCAATTGGGGTTACATGACTACCACACCGGCGGGACACTGGGCCTGTTCCGGGCACGGGCATGGGCGGTGGCTCTACTTGGCCCCTCTGGCTTGATGACAAAGTGAGAGAGACTCAGGTGTTTGTGACTCACTTTCTTTACCAGGAGACCAACTGTTTCTGTCACCGCTGGTATCGATGAAGTTCTCTCCTCTGCCGCTTTCTGATGACATCAGATCTCTGCCATGTTGGTATCCCATGTGAATGGCAGCATTTTGTTCCCTTTGCCGGGTGACCAAAGCAATGGGTAAGTCCTGACCGGCCCTCACAAGCCCTGTCTCAGTCCTGTTGCCACTGCCTATGAAGGCTCGGTTGGTATTTACCTCCACAGTATTCAGCAGGACTCGGACCGAGAAGCAGTTTCCACGGGTTCTTTATCCCTGGGCCAGAGCAGTTCCGGGAGCTGGAATTTGGCCGCTCCATGCTCGGTGTATGTTCTGATAGGAGCAGGCTCCAAGAAGCAGTTTCTGCGGGTTATTTAGCAATGAGCCTGAGTAATTTGTCTGCAAGCCGCAGGCGAATGGCAGCCTGAAATTACCTATTCTATGGCTGAATGAGCTGTGATCAGTCGATAACAGGGATGGTGACGTCAGCTCTCCAAGATGGTGGCCGCTGGCTTCCTCTGTGGTCTGACCGGTGTGGAGAACCAAATTGGACCACTTCCTTCCACCGTCTCAAACCCAGAATTCAGCACTGAGTATGGTGATTGCAGAGCTGGCAGAAGCCCGCACAAACTGCAGCGCTGTATCTTTGCGTTGCTATCTTCTTGTTTCCCAGCGCATGCCGCAGACTCTAGCCGCAGGACAATTTGCTGAATAAGCAGTGTGACCCTCCGTGCGGACAAATCTCTCGTGTTTGAGCCCCGGTAGCTGATCCTCATGCGATGGATATCCTTCCTCTAGGTTTTGGAGCACCCCAATTTTGCTGGAAATTCCTAACAAGATAGCTTTTAGCCATTCTACCTCGTCATTCTCCCGCACAGTGATGTGGTACACGGGGGTAATGCTCTCCCTTCACCGCCATCTTCCCCCGCCAGGTCCCTCTATTCCTAATTCTAACCCTTAGCCAAACCCAAACCATAGCCCTTTTACTAGTCCTAACACTATACTCTAGATCTGAACCTAACCCAAAACCTCACCCTACAAAACCCTAAAATAATTATAGATCTAAACCTGACCATAAACCAAAACCGAAACCTAAAACTAACCCTACCAGTAAACTTATACCTAAAACTAAACCTAACACTAGCCCCAGACCTAAACCTAATCCTAAATCTAGCTATTACTCTAGCCCTTGACCTAAACAAAAACTTAGTGCTAGCCCTAATTATAAACCTTAACCTAAACCAAACAACAACCCTACCACTAGACTTAACCCTAGTCCTTTTCTGGCTTTCACCCTAACCCTAACTTTAACCTGAACACTGGCCCTGATATTCACATTAAACCTAGCTCTAAACCTGAACCTAACCCAAAAGCTAAAGCTAACACTAGACCTAGCCATCACCCTAAATTTTTAAACTAGCTCTATTCAGTACCCTAGATATTACATTAAACATAGAACTAACCTGAGGCCAAAACCTAACATAAGACTTAAATAACCCTAATCCTAATTCAGGCCTAAACCTACCCTAAGCATAAACCTCATCAAAACCCTAAACCTAGTCTTAAACCTAACCCTAACCTTCAACTAAGTCATGACCCTAGCTCAAAGCCTACCCCTTAGCCTAAATATAAACCTAGCATTATCCCTTACCATAACACTAACCATAGCCTTAATCCTAACCTTAACACTAGACCTAACACTAGCTCTAACCCTAGCCATTACCCTAACTCTAACCCTAACACTGATGATAACCCTATCCCTAACAATAAAAGAAACCCTAACCCAAATCATAAACCTAACACTAGACCAAACCCTAAACCTAAACCTTGCCATAGCCTTAACACTATCTCAAACCCTAACTCTTACACTAAAACCAACAGTAAACCTAGTCCTGAAAAAAAAAAAAAACTTAAACCTAAACCTAACCTTAACCACAAAGCTAACCTTACATCTAACCCAATCTATTACATGAAACTTAATTCTAAACCCAATGAAAAACCTAGCCCTAACCCTAAACCTAACTCTGAACATAACACTAAACATAACCCTCATCCTAGACATAACCCTAGATCAAAAACTAAACTTTACACTAAATATAACCCTAACACTCCCCTAAGCTAGGGTTAATAGCCCTAACCCAAAACCTAACCTAACTCTAGCCCTAATCCTAACCTAACCCTAGCCCTAACTATAGCTCTAAAATTATATTTTATCCTTATGATAAACCTAATCCTAATGCTAACCCTAGGCATAACCCTAATCCTTTTGCTACACCTAAAGCTCTCCATTGCCCTAAACCTACCCTGAAATCTAAACCTAATCCAATTATCCTAACCCTAACCCTAACCCTAATGCTCATTTGAGCCCTATACCTAAACCTTAACCTAAAACAAACCCTAACACTGATCCTGACCCTAAAAATACACTTCGTTCTAAACCTGACCCTTACCCTAAGCCTAACACTTACACTAGACATAGACACAAACCTAACCCTAAATCTACACCAAACTGTAACACTAGAACTGACATTAGCTCTAGCCCTAATTATACATGTAACCCTTCAACAAACCCTAGTTCTCATCCTAGCCCTAAACTTACAGTTAATCATAACCCTAACCCTAACCCTAGCCCTAACCCTAATTCTAACCCTCACCTAACTCTAAACCTAGCTATAACACCATACCTTACCCTAAAATTAACTATAACCCTAGCCCTAACACTAGGCCTATGCTGAACACTAACCCTAGCTCTAATCCTAGCCCTAACTTAGCCCTATCCCTAAAACTAAACAAATCCCTAAGCCTAAGACTAAATCTAAATTTCACCCTAGCCCTAGACCTAGTTATAATTCTATCTGTTGCCATAACCTTAACCCTAGACCTAAACCTTGCACTATAGTTAGACCTAGCCCTAATCATAGATCTAATGCTAAATCCAAAACTAACCCTAACCCTAAGTCTAAGCCTAACACTAACACTAGCCCTAACCCTAATGCTAATCTTATAACTAGCTCAAACACTAAACCTTGGACTAAAACAAACCTGAGCAACAGCCCTAACCCTAAACCTTAACTTAACTCAAACCCTAACACTACACGAAGAAGTAACTCTAGCCCTAATTGAAGTCCTAAACCTAACCTTAAAACTGACCCTGACCCTGAATCATATCCTAACACTAACCCTAGCTCTAAAGACAACACTAAACTTAAACTAAACCCTAACAGTAACCCTAGGTCTAATTCAAGTCATAACCCTATCCTTAAAACTAACCTTGACCTGACTGATATCCTAACAGTCACCCCAGCTCTAAACACAGCCCTCACCTCAAACCAAACACTAACAGTAACCCTAGCCCTTATTTGAGTCCTAAACCTAACCCTAAAATTAACCTGGATGCTGACTCTTATCCCAAAAAAAAACCCCTAGCTCTAAATATTACCCTAACCTTAAACCTAAAGCTAACACTAGACCTACCACTTACTCTAACACTAAAACTAACCCTAATTGTAACCCTGGCTATTACAATAGGCAATGCACATATATAGCCCTAACCCTAACACAAAAACTAGTCCTAATCCGAAATCTAAATTTATATTTAATCCTATCCAGTAATCCTAACTCTAGCATTAACCCAGCTGTAAGGCTATCCCTTAACCTAAGAAAAACCCTAACACTAATGGTAAACCTAGACCTATCTCTGATCCTTAGGCTAAGCAAAACTCTATCCCTATTAATAGTCCTAACCCTAGCCCTCATCCTAGCTCTAAACCTATCCGAAACCCTAATGCTAACCCTTACCCTTATTCTGACCCTAACACTAATCATAGGAATACAACTGAACCTAACCCTAGACCAAACCATAACACTAGCTCTAGACCTAAACCAAATCATAAATCTAGCCTTAACTCTAGAACTAGACTTAAACATAAACCTAGTCCTAGCCCTAACAATAATCTTTAACCTAACTCAAACACTAACCCTAACCCTAGACATAAACATAGTCTGAATTACGGCTGTAAACCTAACACTAACTCTAACCCAAACACTGACCCTGCCTTTAGAGTAAACCTATCTCTAAATCTGACCCTACCCAAAAATCTAAACCTAACACTAGACCTAGCCATAATCCTAACCCTACAGCTAGCCCCCAACATAACCCTAGCTCTTACATTACCCATAGCCCTAACCCTAGGCCTAAACCTAACAAAAAACATAGAGCTAACCCTTGGCCTAAATCAAGCCTTAAGCATAACCCTAACCCTTACCCTAGCCCTAACCCTAAAGTAACCCTCACCTTAGTCCTAATCCTAGCTCAAATCCTAAATATTACTCTAAACATAAACTTACCCATATCCCTCAATCTAACCCTAACCCTAGCTCTAATCCTAAACTTAATCCTAGCCCTAAACCTAGCTCGAAACTTACCCATTACTCTAAAACTAAACCTAAACTTGTTGATAATCATAGGCTTAATGCTAAACCTAAATGTAACTGGAAAACTAACCCTAGACCTAACCTTAAACCTCACACTTGCCATAGACCTAACCCAAGGTCAAACCGTAACCCTTACTATAAACATAAATATAATCATAGACCTATCTCTAAGCCTAAACCTCGATCTAATGTTAAATATAGCCCTAAATCTACATGTAATTGTATACATTACCCTAACCCTAACACTATCCCTAATGATGTCCCTAGCCCTAATCCTAAACCTAACCCTATGAGTACTATAAACTTATCCCTAGAAGTAACCCTAAACCTAACCCTCATCCTAGGCCTAACCCTAGCTAAAAACCTAATATTTATGGTAAACATAAACATAACCCTATCCCTAGTTCTAACCCTAAACCTAACCCTAATTCAAGACCTATTCTTAACCATAAACCTAGCCCTAAACTTAGCTCTAATCCTATCAATTATACTAACCATAACCCTGACCCTAATGAGAACCCGAGGCTTAACCTTAACCCTATCGCTAACCCTAACCCTATAAATTACACTAAACATAATGTTAACTCTAAACAAAACCCTATCATTACCCTAACACACACCTTAGTATTAATTAATGCCCTAACCCTAGAATCTAACCTCAAACAAACTCTAACACTTACCCTGACTCTAATAAATCTCCTAACTCTACGGATGACTTTTACACTAAACCTAACCCTTACACTAGACCTAGCCATAACATTAATCGTAAAATTTTCCCCAGCCATAAGCTTTGACCTGACATTATCTATAGCCCTAATCCTATCCCTAAACCTAACACAAACCCCAGCCCTTATCCTAGGCCTAAACCTAGCCTTAAACTTAAACCTAAACCTAACTTTATGACTAACCCAAAAACTAACCCTAGCCCTAATCTTAGCACTAATTTAGTCCTATTCATAAACCTAGCCCTATGACTAACTCTAACTCTCACCCTAGACCCATCCCTAGTTCTAACCCTATCCCTTACTTGAACCCTAATCCTAGGCCTAAACCCAGCCCTAACCCTAGACCTATCATTAGCTCTAGCCCTAACCTAGATATAATTTTAAATCTAAATCATACTCTAAACCAAAGCCAAACCCGAACCCTAACTCTAAATCTAACTTTAACCCTAGCTCTAAAACAAAACCGAGCCATAGCCCTAACCCTAACCCTTAACCTAAACCAACCCTTAATCCTAACCCTAACCTTAGCTCTAATTCTAGTTTTAAGCTGTAAACTAGAACTAACACTGACCCTGACTCTGACCTTAATACTAACCCTAGTCTAAATATCAACCTAACCCTAACCCTAAGCCTAACACTAGACCTACCACTAACCCTAACCCTAAATTTAACCCTAAATGTAACCTGGTACTTAAATAAGCCTTTTCCCTAACCCTAGCACTAACGTAACCCAAAACCTAGCCCTAGTCCAACCCCTAACCCGAGCTTTAACCCTAACCCTAATCCTAAATCTAGCCCTAATCAAAATCATAACCCTAGCCCTAACCCTATCTCTAACCCTATCCATTGCCATAACAATAACTCAATGCCTAAATCTAACCCTATCCCTAATCCTAAACCTATGTATTATTCTAAACCAAACCTAAACCCTAAACATCATCATATCATTACACTAACACTAACCATGACACTCATTGGAGCCCTAACTATAAACGTAAATGTATCCCAAACTTCTAACCCAGACCTTGACCCTAGCTCTAAACCTGACCCTAACCCTAAATCTAACCCTTACATTACATGTAGCCATAAACCTATTCCTAGTCCTAACCCAAATCTAACCCTATCTCTAAATCTAACCCTAACCCTAAGCCTAAGCCTAACATTAACACTTGCCCTAGCCCTAACGCTAATCATAAAACTGCCCTTGAAATAAAGCAAAACCAAGCAATAGCCCTAAACCTAAACCTTAACTTAAAACAAACCTTTACACTACACCTAGACCTCACCCTAACCCTAATTGGAGTCTTAATCTTAACCTTAATACTAACACTAACTCTGACTCATATCCTAACACTCAGCCTAGCTCTAAACACCACCCCAACCTTAAACAGAACCCTAACAGTAACCTTAGTTTTAATTTGAGTCCTATCCCTAACCCCTAAAACTAAACCTGACCCTGACTATTAACCTAACACTAACACTAGCTCTAAATTTCAACCTAACCTTAAACCTAATCCTAACACTAGAGTTGTAACCCCTAACCATAACCCTAAAACTAACCCTAATATACATAGTTCTTACATCAGCCATTGCTCTAACCCTAGCCATAACCATAACAAAAAAAATTAGCCCTTATCTGAGCCCTAAACCTAGGTTACACCATAACCCAAGCCCTAACCCTAGCTGTAACTCTATCCCTTACCCCAGGCCAAACTGTAAAAAATAATGTTATTCCTAATTCTATTCCTTAACCTAACCCGAACTTTAACTATATTTGTAGTCCTAACCCTAGTCCTCATTCTAGGTCTAATCATAACCCAAACCTAAACCCTAACCCTGACCCTTATTTTGACCCTAACATTAATTATAGGTCTAAGCCTGAACCTAACCCTAAACAGAACTCTAACACTAGCCCTACTGGTAACCACATACCTAAACCTAACCCTAATACTAGCCCTAGATCTAAACCTAATCCTAATCTATATATAACTGTAGCCCCAGACCTAAAGAAAAACCTAGCCCTAGCCTTAGTAATAACCCTTAATTCTAAAGCCAAAACTAACCCTTTCCCTATCTTTATCCTAGTCCTAATTCTGGCTTTCCCATTAACCATATCCCTAAACTGAACACTGACCATGCCACTAACACTAACCCTAGCTGTAAACATCACCCTAACAATAAACCTAACCCTAAAACTATACTTAGCTCTAACATTAACCCTAAAACTAGCCCTAATCATTACAAAGTTCCTATATTTGCTATAGCCCTAACCTATTGCAAAACCTAGCCCTTACCCAAGACCTACCCTAGCTTTAAACCTAAAGCTAACCATAACCCTAACATTAGCACTAACCCTAAAGTAGGCCTAAACCTAGACCTAATCCTAAGCATAACACTAGCCCTATCACTAGATCTAACCCTATTCATTACCCTAATGATAACCCTAACGCTTCTGCTAACCCTAGGCCAAACCCTAATCCTATCCTTAACCTAACCCTATCCATTACCCTACACCTAACCTGTACTCTAAACATAAAACTATCATTAACCTACCCTAACTATAATTATAACTCAAGCCTTAACCCTAAACCTTAATTTAATAAAAATCCTAACCTTACCCTGACCCTAATAATACCCATAGCTCTAAACCTAACCCTAACAAGAAACCTGACCCTTACAATAGACCTAGCTATAAACCTGACCCTAAAACACTCTTTAACTGTAACCCTTGAAGTGATATTAGCCCTAGCTCTAATCCTAGTCCTAATCCTAACACAAACCTTAGCCCACATTCTAGCCATAAAAATCAGCTTAATTATAAACCTATCCCCAACAATAACCATAAATCTTAATCCTCACCCTACTCCTAAAAGTAGCTATAACCCCATCCCTTACACTAAACCTAACCCTAACACTAACACTAACCCTAGCACTAAATCTCGGTCTTACCACAACACTAACCCTAGTCCTAATACCAGCCTTATTTAGCCCTATCCCTAACCCAACCTTAACCCTAGCCCTGTGACTAACTCAAACTCTTGCCCTAGCCTTATACCTAGTTCTAACACTATCCCTTACCATCACCTTATACCTAGCCATAATCTTAGCCCTAATCCTAGCCCTATCATTACCCCTAGCTCAAAGCCTAGATCTAAACATAAGTCTAAATCTAACCGTAAACCCAAGCCTAAATCTCACACTAACACTAGTCCTAATGCTAAAACTAGCCTTAACTCTACCCCTAGCCCTAAAGCAAAAGCGAATCATAACCCTAACCCTACACCTAGCCCTAATCCTATCTCTAATTCTAATCCTAATTGTAACATGAAAACTAATCTGAACTCTGACTCTGACACTATAATTAAACCTAGCTCTAAACATCATTGTAACTGTAAATTTAACCCTACACTAAACATAGCCCTATCCATGATGCTATCACTAGCTGTAATCATAACACTAATTTGTACATTAGCCATAGCCTTAAACCTAGCCCTAACCTAACACAAAACAGAGCCTTAATCCGAGTCCTAAACCTATTTTTTTTAATATTTATTTTTTAGTTTTCGGTGGACACAACATCTTTATTTTATTGGTAGGTGGGACTGAGTATCGTACCCAGCACCCTGCCCATGCCAGGTGAGCATGCTACTTCTTGAGCCACATCCCCAGCCACTAAACCTAGCTTTAAGCCTAAACATAAATCTAACCCTAACCCCAAATAAGCCCTAATCCTTTACATAAACCTACCCCTAATCTTAGATCTAACCCTATCTATTACTCTAATGATAACCCATTATGCTAACTCTAGGCCTAACCCTAACCCTATACATTACACTAAACCACACCTAAACACTAACCCTAACACAAACAAAAGCCCTAAGTGTATACATAAGCCTGCCCCTAATCTTAGGTCTAACCCTATCCATTACCCTAGTGATAACCGTTATGCTAAACCTAGGCCTAAACATAACCATATCCATTACACTAAACCACACCTAAACCCTAAACCTATTCCTTTCATTACCTTAATCCAAAACCCTAAAGATAATTCAAGCCCTAAACTTAAACCCTAACCTAACCTAAACCCTCACCTTGATGCTGACCCTAATAAAAATCCTAGCTCTAAAACTGACCCTTAGTATAAACCTAACCCCGACACTGGACCAAACCATAAACCTAACATTAAATCTATCCCTAACTGTAAACCTAGACCTGATATTAGCCCTAGCCCTATAACTAGCCCTAACCCTAACAAAAACATTAGCCCTCATCCCAGCCCTAAACCTAGCTTTAATCTTAAAACTAAATATAACCCTATCCCTAACGCTAATACTAACCCTTGGCCTAGCCCTCAAACTACCTATATCCCAATACCTTACACTAAACATAATCCTAATTCAATCCATAAAACAAGGCCTAAACCTAAACCTAACTCTAACACTAGCCATAATTTAGCCCCATCCCTATCCCTATCCCTAACCATAACCCTAGCCTTAAGAGTAACTCTAACTCTCATACTAGCCCTATCACTAGCTCTAACCCTATCCTTTACCATAATCCTAAACCTAACCCAAACCTATCCCTAACCCTAACCCTTACATTAAACTCAACCTAACTCTAAACCTGACATTAACCCTAATCCTAACCCTAACTCTAAACCTAAATGTAATTATAATGCTAAACCAAACACTAATGCTAACCCTAACTGTAACACTAACACTAACCCTAACATTAACCCTAAACCTATACTTAACACTACCCCTAACCCTAACCTTAGTGTTAGGGTTAGTGTTAGGGTTAGGGTTAGGGTTTTTGTTAGGGTTAGGTTAGTGTGAGGATTAGGGTTAGTGTTAGGTTTAGGGTATGTGTTAGTGTAAGTTTTAGGGTTAAATTTAGGGATAGTGTTAAGGTTAGGGATATGTTTAGGGTTACTTTTAGGGTTAGGGTTAGGGCTACAATTAGTGTTATGTTTGGTTAATGTTAGGGTTAAGGTTAGGGTTAGGGTTAAGGTTAGTTTTGGGGTTAGAGTTAGGGTTAGGGTCCAGGTTAGGGTTAGGGTTAATTTTAGATTTAGCAATACGGTTAGGGTTATGGTTAGTGTTAGGTTAGTGTTACGGTAAGAATTATGGTTTGTGTTAGGGTAAGGTTTAGGTTTAGGTTTTCTGTAAGGATTAGGGTTAAAAGATCGGTTTAGTGTTGAGATTAGGGTTAGCGTTAGTGTTACGCTTAGGGTTATGATTAGGTTTAGGAGTAGTGTTTTTATTAGTGTTATACATAGGTTTAGTTTTAGTGTTAGGATTAGAGTTAGGGTCAGTGTTACAGTTAGGGTTATGTTTACAAAGAGGGGTAAAGTGAGACAAAGTGTGAGGTTTAGGGTTAATTTTATGGTTACAGGTATGTTAGGTATACTGTTAGGGTTAGTGTTAGTGTTATTATTATTGTTAGGGTTAGGGTTAGTGTTAGTGACAAAGTTAGTGTTGGGGTTAGGGTTAGTGTTAGATTAGGGTTAGGGTTAGTGTTAGGTTTAGGGTTATGGTTATGTAAGGGTTCATGGTAGGGTTAGGGTTATGGTTATGTAAGGGTTAGAGTTACTGTTAGGTTATGGTTAGGGTCATGTTTTCCTATAAGGTTTGTGTTAGGTGTATGGTTAGGGTTAGAATTAGGGTAAAATTAGGTTTAGGGTTAGGGTAAGGGTTAGAGTTAGTGTTAGTTTAAAGATTAGGGTTAGGTTTAAGTTTAGTGTTAGGGTCATGGTTAGTTTTAGTGTTAATGATAGGGTTAGGGTTAGTGTTAGGGTTAGGTTTAGGGTTAGGGCTATTGATAGGTTTACAATTATGATTAGGATTCATGTTAGGATTATGGTTAGGTTTAGTGTTAGGGTTAGGGTTAGGATTATTGTTACATTTAGGGTTATGGTTAGGTTTAGGAATTTTTTTTAGGTTAGTGTTAGACTTAGGTTTAGGGTTAGTGTATGGCTAGAGTTAGGGTTAGTATTCAGTTAGGTTAGGGTTACGGTGAGGCTTAGGGTGAGTGTTAAGTAAGGGTTAGGGTTAGGGTTAGAGTAATTGTTAGAGATAGTGTTAGGTTTAGTGTTATTGTTAGGATTAGGTTTAGGATTAGGGTTATTGTTCGAGTTAAATTCACTGTTAGGGTTAGGGTTTGTGTTAGGATTAGTTTTAGGATGTCTGTTACGTGTAGGTTTAGGGTTAGTGTTAGGGTTATGGCTAAGGTTAGTGTTATGGTTTTGGATTAGATTTAGGTTTAGGTGAAGGTTAGGGTTATTATTAGGGTTAGAGTCAGGGTTGGGTTTAGGTTTAGAGATAGATTTAGGGTTAGTGTTCATGATAAGTTAGGGATAGGGTTAGAGTTAGGATTAGGGATAGGGTTAGGATTAAGGTTAAGTTTAGGGTTAAGGTTAATGTTATGGTTAAGATTAGGTTTAGGGTTAGGGTTAGTGTTAGGGTAGGGTTAAGGTAAAGTTTAGGGTAAGTTTTAGGTTAAGGTTTAGGGTTAAGGTTATTTTTATGGTTAAAATTAGTGTCAGTGTATGTTTACCGTTAGGGTTAGTGTTAGTGTTAGGGTTAGAGTTAGTGTTAGGGTTAGGGTTAGGATTTGTCTTAGGGTTATGGTTAGAATTAACTTTAAGTTTCTGGATATGGTTAGAATCAGGGTTAGAATTAGGGTTGGGGTTTGGTGAGATAGGGTTCAATATAGGGTTAGGTTTAGGGTTAGTGTTATGGTTAGGTTTAGGATTAGGTTTAGGTTAGGGTTAGGTTTAGGTTTTCGTGTTAGGGTTAAAATTTAGGTTAGAGTTAGATTTAATTTTAAAGTTAGGGTAGGGTTATGTTTAATGTAAGGGTTAGTGTTAGGGTATTAGTTAGGTTAGAGTTAGTGTTAGACTTTGGGTTAGGTTTGGGGTTAGCTTACGTTCAGAATTACAGTGAGGGTTAGAGTTAGGCTTAGGATTAGGGTTATTGTTAGGGTTAGTGGTAGGGTTAGGTTTAGGGTTAGAATTAGGGTTACAGTTAGAGTTAGAGTTAAAGTTATGGTTACTGTTAGATTTAGGGTTAGTGTTAGGGTTAGGGTTAGAGTTATGGTTAAAATTATCGTTTGTGTTAGGATTAGGGTTATCTTTAGTGTTAAGGTTAGGGTTAGGGTTAGAGTAAAATTTTGGTTTAGGGTTATGGTTAAGGTTAAAGTTAGTTTTGTTTTTAGGGTTAGTGTTAGTGTTTTGTTAGGGTTTAGGTTAATGTTAGATTTAGGGTTAGAGTTTGAGTTGGGGTTACAGTTAGGGTTATGGTTGGTGTTATGATAAATGTTAGGATTAGGGTTACAGTTAGATTTACAGTTAGGTTTATGTTAGGGTTAGTGTTAGGATTAGTGTTAGTGTTAGGTAAGGGTTAGAGTTAAGTTTAGTGTTAGGGTTAGGGTGAGGGTTTGGGTTAAATTAGGGTTAGGGTTAGATTTATGGTTCATGTTAGGATTAAAATAGGGTTAGGATTAGGGTTAGAGTTAGGGTTTGGGTTAGGTTAGGGTTAGGGTTAGGATTAGAATAAGTGTTATGGTTAAGATTAGTGTTAGGGTTAGGGATAAGTGTTGGGTTAAATTAGTGTTAAATTTATGGTTTGTGTTAGGATTTAGGTTAGGGATTTTTTTAGGTTTTGGTATACAGTAAGGTTTAGGATTAAGGTTAGTGTTAAAGTTAGTTTTAGGTTTATGGTTATATTTAGTGTTAGGGTTAATGTTAGGGTTAGTGTTATGGTTAGGGTTAGGATTAGGTTTAGTGTTAGTGTTATGGTTATGATTAGGTTTAGGCTTAGGGTAAGGGTTACTGTTTGGTTTGAGTTATATTTAGGGTTAGGGTTAGTGTTAAATTTAGGGTTAGGATTAGGGTTAGGCTTAGGATAAGGTTTAGGTTTAGGTTTAGTGTTTGGGTTAGTATTAGTGTTATGTTTAGTGTTAGGGTTAGGGTGAAGCTTAGGGTTAGATTCATGGTGAGGGTTAGCTTTAGGATTAGGATTAGGGTTGTGGTTAGGGTTAGGTTAAGTTTAGTGTTTCGTTTTAGGTTAATCAGGTTTATGGTTAGTGTATGTGTTATGGAGAAGGTTAGTGTTAAGGTTGTGTTTGGGTTAGGATTAGGGTTAGGGTTCATGTTAGGGATAGTGTTAGGGTTAGTGTTAGGTATTGGTTTAGGGTGAGGGTTAGTGTTAGGGTTAGTGTTAGTGTTAAGTTAGTTTTAGAGTTAGGGTTAGGGTTAGGGTTAGGTTTAGAATTAGGTTAGGGTTAGGGTTATGGTTACGGTTAATTTACGGTTAGGGTTAGGGTTAGAGATAGGGTTTGTTTTAGGGTTAGGGTTAGGGTTAGTGTTATGGTTATGGTTAGGGTTAGGGTTAGCGTTAGAGTTTGGGTTTGGCTTATATTTAGGTTTAGGGTTAGTGTTAGTGTTTCAATTAGGATTAGTATTAGGTTTAGGGTTAGGGTTAGGGGGCGGGTTAGTTTTAGGGTCCAGGTGAGGGTTAGGGTTAGGTTTAGGTAAGGGTTAGGTTTAGGGTTAGGTTAGGTATAGGGTTATGGTTTGATTTAGGGTTTCTGTTAGTTTTAGGGTTAGGGTTAGGGTTACACTAGAATTTGGGTTAGGGTGAGGGTTAGGGTTAGGATTCGGGTTAGTGTTAGGGTTATTGTTAGGGTTAGGGTTAGGGTTATATTTAGGTAAGGGTAGATTTAGGGTTAGTGTTACGGTTAGGGTTAGGGTTAGTTTAAATATTAGGGTTAGGATTGGGGTTAGTGTTAGGCTTAGGGTGAGGTTTAACATTAGGGTTTGAGTTAGGTTTAGAGTTAGGTTTCAAGATAGGTATGGGTTATTTTTGAGTTATGATTAGGGTTAGAGTTAGTGTTACAGTTAGGGTTAGAGTTAAGTTTATGTTTAGTTTTAGGATTACATTTACAGTTATGGTTAGGGGTAGTTTTTGTTTAGAATTAGAGTTAGATTTTGGGTTATGATTAGGGTTAGTTTTAGTGTAATGGTTAGGATTAGGTTTAGGGTTAGTGTTAGTAAGTGTTAGGGTTAGGTTAGTGTTTAGGGTTTAGAGTTAGTATTAGCATTAGAGTTATGATTTGTGTGAGGGTAAGTGATATGGTTAAGGTTTGTTTTGGATTAAAGTTAGATTTAGATTTTGGGTTATGGTTAGTAAGAGGGTTAAAGTGAGGCATAGTTTTAGGTTAGGATTAGTTTTATGGTTACGAGCAAGTTAGGATTAGTGTTAGGATTAGGGTTAGGGTTAGTGTTAGTGTTAGGGTTAAGGTTAGGGTTAGGGTTAGGGTTAGGGTAAAATTTAGGAAACTTTTAGTGTTAGTGTCTTGTTAGGATTAGGGTTGTTTATGTTTTGGATTAGGGTTTTTGTTAAGGTTATGGTTATCATTATGGTTAGGGTTAGGGTTAGGGTTAGGTTTAGTGTTAGGTTTAATGTTAAGTTTAGGGTTAGTTTAAGGACAGGTTTAGTGTTAAGTTTGCCGTTACTTAATGTTAGGGTTAAGGTTAGGTTTAGGGTTAGTATTAGGGTTAAGTTTACTGTTAGTGTTAGTGTTAGGGTTAGGGTTCTTGTTAGGGTTAGGGTTAGGTTTATGTTTATGTTTAGTTTTAAAGTTAGTATTATGGTTAGGGTTAATATTAGTGTTTGGTTTAGTATTAGAGTTAGGTTTAGGGATAGTTATAGAATTAGGGTTAGGGTTACTGTCAGGGATAGTGTTAGGGTTAAGGTGAGGCTTGGGGTTAGTGTTAGTGTAGGGTTAGGTTTAGGGTTAGAGTTATTGTTAGGGTTTGGGTTAGGTTTAGGGTTTGTGTTTGGGTTAGGTTTACGGTTATGCTTAGTGTTATTATTAGTGTTTGGGTTAAGTTTAGGTTAGGTTTATTGTTAGGGTTAGGAATCGTTTTAGGTTAAGCGTTATCAATAGGTTTAGTGTTAAGTTTTTTCTTACCATTAAGGTTAGGATTAGGGTATGGTTAGTGCTAAGGTTAGTGTGAGGGTTATTGTTAGGCATAGGGTAAGGTTTTGGGTTAGTATTAGGTTTCTATTAGGGTTAGGTTTCAGTTAGGGTTAGGGTTAGGGTTAGGGTTTGTGTTACGGTTAAGGTTTAGGGTTAGGGTTGCGGTTAGAATTTCACTTAGGGTTAGGGTTAGGTTTAGTGTTAGGGTTAGGGATAGGTTTAATCTTATGGTAAGTGTTAGAATTCGGATTAGAGTAAGTTTTAGGGTTAGGGTTAGGGTTATGGTTACAATTAGTGTTAGTTTTTGTGTTAGGGTGAGGGTTTGGGTTAAATTTAGGGTTAGAATTAGGGTTAGTTTTAGGTTTACTTTCGGGTTTGTGTTGGGGTTCTGCTTAGTGTTATAGATTGGATTACAATAAGGTTAAGATTAGGGTTAGAGTTAGGTTAAGTTTAGGGTTAGAGTTATGTTTAGGGTTAGCATTAGTGTTTGAGATTGGGTTATAGTTAGGTTTAGGGTAACTGTTAGTGTTAGGGTTAGGGTTAGTTATAGGTTTAGGGTTAGATTTAGGGTGAAGGTTACGGTGAGAGTTAGGGTTAGAGTTAGGGTTAGTTATAGAGTTTAGTTTAACGTTAGGGTTAGCATTAGCTTTAGCGTTAAGATTAGGTTTAAGATTAGTATTAGAATTATTGTTATGGTAGGGTTATGATTAGTGTTTGTGTTGGGTTAGGGTTGGGGTTAGGGATATGGGTAAGGTAAGTGTTAGGGTTAGGGTTATTGTTAAAGTTAGAATTCATGTTAGGGTTAGGGTTAGTGTAAGAGTTAGGGTTAGGGTTAGAATTAGGGTTAAGTTTAGTGTTACGGTAGGGTTAGGGTTAGTGTTAGGTAAAACTTTAGGGTTAGGGTGAGGTTTAGGGTTAATGTTTTTGTTAGGATTAGCTTTAGGGTTAGGTTTAGGGTTGGGGTTAGGGTTATGCTTAGGGTTAGGTTAATATTAGTGTTTTATTTAGGTTTTGTGTTAGTGTTAGAGTTAGGATTAGACGGTGAAGGTTAGTATTAAGATAAGATCTGGGATAGGGTTATGGTTTGGGTTCCTGTTATGGTAAGGATTATGTTAGTGTTAGGCTTACATTTAGGGTTAGGGTTAGAGTTAGGGTTAGGGTTATTGTTAGTGTTAGGTAAGTTTTATGGTTAGGGTTAGGGTAGTTTTACGGTTAGGGTTAGGGTTTGTATTAGGTATAGTGTTAAGGTTAGAGTTAGAGTTAGGTTTGTTTAGGGTTAGTTTAAGTTTGGGATAGAGTGAGGGTTCGTGTTAGTGTAAGGGTTAGGATTAGTGTTAGTATTAGGTTTAGGTTTAGGAGTAGAATTAGTTATAGGGTTAGGGTAAGGGTTACATTTAGCGTTAGAATTTGGGTTAGGGTTATAATTAGGTTTAGGTTTAGTGTTAGGGTTCGGGTTAGTGTTAGTGTTAGGTTTAGTGCTAGGGTTAGTGTGAGGGCTAGGGTTTGGTTTGGGGTTAGGTTTAGGTTTAGTGTTAGGGTTAGGGTTACAGTTAATGATAGAGTTATGTTTAGATAACATTTAGGTTTAGAGTTAGGGTTACAGTTAGGATTAGGGTTAGCTTCAGAGTTATGGTTAGGGTTACTCGTGGGATTAGGTTTAGGGCTAGGTTAAGTGTTAGGGTTAGGTTTAGGGTTATGGTTAGGATTAGGGTTATAGTGAGGCTTAGGGTTAGTGTTACAGTTAGTTTTAACATTACGGTTAGGGTTAGGGTTATGGTTAAGTTAATATTAGTGTTAGGTTTAGAGTTAGGTTTAGATTTAGGGTTAGTGATAGGTTTAGCATTGGGGAAAGAGTTAGTGTTAATATTTGGGTTAGGGTTAGTGTTAGGGTTAGTGTTAGGTTTAGTGTTAAGTTTAGGATTAGTGTTAGGTAAAGGTTAGGGCTATGGAATGGGTTAGGAATTTTGTAAGGGATAGGGTTAGGGTTAGGGTTACTTTAGGGTTAGGGTAATTGTTAGGATTTGGGTTAGGTTTAGGGTTAGTGTTAGGTTTACTGTTAGGGTTAGGGTTACGGTTAGTATTTGGTTTTTGTTAGGTTTATGGTTAGTATTAGGGTTAGGGTAACTGTTTAATTTAGGGTTAGAATTAGGGTTAGGGATAGTGTTAGTGTTAGTTTTCCTGTTAGGTTTCGGGTTAGTGTTCGTGTTGTGATTGGGGTTAGGGTTAGATTTAGGGTTAGGTTTAATTTTAGGTTAGGGTTAGGGTTTGAGTTAGAGTTAGGTTGACTTTTAGAATTACTGTTAGGGTTAGGGTTAGTTTTAGATTTAGTGTTAGGGTTAGGTTTACGGTTAGGGTTAGTGTTTGAGTTAAATTTAGGGTTAGGTTTAGGGTTAGCTTTAGGGTTAAGGTTAGGATTTGGGTTAGGGTTAAGTTTAGTGTTTGGGTTAGATTTACAGTTATAAATCGTGTTAGTGTTAGTGTTAGGGTTAGGGTTAGGGTTAGGGTCAGTGTTAGTGTTACATTTTTGGTTAGGTTTAGGTTTAGTGTTAGGGTTAGGGTTAGTGGTAGTTTTAGGTTAGGATTAGGGTTAATGTTAGTGTTAGATTTAGCGTTAGGTTTAGGGTTAGAGTTCGTACAAGGGTTAGAATTAGATTCAGCTTTAGCTTTCGGTTTCTTGTTAGGGTTAATGTTAGGTTTAGGGTTAGGTTGAGGCTTAGGGTTAGTGTTAGGTTTTGGTTTAGGGTTAGGTTTTGGGTTACAGTTAGGGTTAGGTTAGAGTTAGGTTAAATTTAGGGTTTGGATTAGGATTATGATATAATTTGTGTTAGTGTTAGTGTTAGGTTTATGGATAGGGTTTGGTTTAGGGTTAGTGTTAGGTTATATTTAGTGTTAGGGGTAAGATTAGTGTTTGTGTTAGAATTATAGTTAGGGTTATGGTTCCAGTTACGGTTATGGTTAAAAATAGATGAGTGTTAGGGATAGGTTAGGCTAGTGTTACATTAGGGTTAGGGTTAGGCTTTGTGTTAGTGTTAGTTTTAGGTTAGGGTTAGTGTTAGGTTTAGGTTTATGATGAGGGTTAGAGTTAGGGTGAATATTAGGGTTAGGGTTAGGATAAGTGATAGGTTTAGGTTTAGGGTTAGGGTTAGTGTTAGGGTTAGAGTGAGGCTTAGTGTTAGGGTTAGTGTTAGGGTTAGGGTCAGTGTTTGGATTAGGTATAGGGTTATGGTTATTGTTAAGTATTGGGATAGGTTTAGGTTAGTGTTAGGGTTAGGATTAGTGTTAGGATTAGGGATAGGGTTAAGGTTAGGGTTAGGTTTAGTGTTAGTGTTAGAGTTAGGTATCATGTTTGGGTTAGGGTTAGGGTTAGTGTTAAGTGTCAGGTTAAGGTTAGGGTTACTGATAGTCTTACAGTTGGGAGTTAGGGTTAGGGTTAGTGTTAGTGTTACAGATAGTATAAGGGTTAAGTTTTGGTTTCGTGGATGGTTAGGGTTACAGTTAGTGTTAGGGTTAGCCTAAAGGTTAGGGTTAGTAATAGGGTTAGGGTTAGTTTTAGGGTTAGTGTTATGTTAGAGATAGTGTTAGGGTTAGTTTAAGGTTAGGGTTATGATTAGAGTTAGGGTTTGTGTTACGGTTAGGGTTAATGTTGGTGTCAGTGTTTGTGTTAGGGTTAAAGTTAGTGTTAGGATTAGGTTTACAGATAGGGTTAGGTAAAGGTTAAAGGTTAGGTTTAGGTTTAGGGTTTGAATTCGTGTTAGGGAAAAATTAGGGATAGGATTTGTGTTAGAGTTAGGGTTAGGGTTAGTTGTAGGGTTAGGGTTAGGGTTTGTGTTAGGGTTACTGTTAGGTTTATGTTTAGAGTTACGGTTATGGTGTGGATTACGTTAGGATTAGGGCTAGTTTTAGGGTAGGTTTGGGTTGAAGTTAGGATTAAGGTTAGTGATAGGGTTAGGGTTAGTGTTAGGTTTAGTGGTTAGTGTTAGGGTTGGAATTAGGGTTCGGGTTAGGGTTTGGTTAGGGTTAGGATTAGGGCTAGGGATAGAATTTGTTTGAAGTTTAGTGTTAGGGTTAATGTTAGGTTTAAGTTTAGGGTTTGGGTTAGGGTAAGGATTAGTGTTAGGGTTAGGGTTATTGTTTGTGTTAGCATTAGTGTTTGGAATAATGTTATACTTAGGTTTAGAATGAGTATTAGTTTTAAAGTTAGCGTTAGTGTTAGGTTTAGGGTTAGGGTTAGTGCGAGGGTTAGTTTAGGTTTAGGTTTATGGTTATTGTTAGGGTTAGGGTGAGGATGAGGGTTACAGTTAGGTTTAAAGATAGGGTTAGTGTTAGTGTTAGGGTTAGGGTTAGGGTTTCTGTTAGGATTAGGGTAAGGGTTAGTTTTAGGGTTAGCGTTAGGTTTATGGTTAGGGTGAGGGTTAGCCTTAGTGGTACCGATAATTTTAGGGTTTGTGTTAAAGTTATGGGTAGAGTTAATGTTAGGGTTAGTGTGAGGGTCAGGATTACGGTTAGGGTTCGGTAAGCATTAGCGTTAGGGTTAAGTTAGGATTAGGCTTAAGGTTTAGGCTTAGGTTTAGGTTTAGGGTCTGGGTTAGAGTTTATGTTAGAGTTAGTTTTAGGGTTAGATTTTGGGTTAGTGGTACGGTTAGGCTTAGGTTTAGTGTTATCTTTAGGGTTATGTTTGGGTTAAGGTTACAGTTAATGTTATGGTTAGGGTTACGGTTACAGTCAGTGTTAAGGTTTGTTTTAGGTTTAGGGTTAGGTTTAGGTTAGTATAAGAGTTAAGGTTAGAGTAGGATTAAGTTTAGGATTAGGGTTGGTTTAGGATTAAGGTTATGGTTAGTGCTAGGTTTAGATTTAGGATTAGGTTAGGTTAGTGTTAGGGTTATGGTTAGGTTTAGCATTAGTATTTGGGTTAGGGTTAGAGATAGGTTTAGGGTTAGTGTTAGGATTATGGTTAGGGTGAGTGTTTGGTTTAGGGTTAGGTTTAGGGTGAGGCTTATATTGTTAATGTTAGGGTTAGGATTAGCCTTTGGGTTAGGATTAGGTCTAGGGTTAGTGGTAGGTATATTGTATATTTAGGTTTAGGTTTAGAATTAGAATTCATTTTAGATTTAGAAATAGGGTTAGGTTTAGTGTTAAGTTTAGTGTTAAGGTTAGGATTTTTTTTATTGGTTGTTCAAAACATTATAAAGCTTTTGACATATCATATTTCATACATTAGATTCAAGTTGGTTATGAACTCCCAATTTTACCCCAAATACAGATTGCAGAATCACATCGGTTACACATCCACATTTTTACATAATGCCCTATTAGTAACTGTTGTATTCTGCTACCTTTCCTATCCTCTACTATCCCCCCTCCCTCCCCTCCCATCTTCTCTCTCTACCCCATGCACTGTAATTCATTTCTCTCCTTGTTTATTTTCCCATTCCCCTCACAACCTCTTATATGTAATTTTGTATAACAATGAGGGACTCCCTCCATTACCATGCAATTTCCCTTTCTCTCCCTTTCCATCCCACCTCATGTATCTGTTTAATGTTAATCTTTTCTTCCTGCTCTTCCTTCCTGCTCTGTTCTTAGTTGCTCTCATTATATCAAAGAAGACATTTGGTATTTGTTTTTTTAGGGATTGGCTAGCTTCACTAAGCATAATCTTCTATAGTGCCATCCATTTCCCTGCAAATTCTATGATTTTGTCATTTTTTAGTGCTGCATAATACTCCATGGTGTATAAATGCCACATTTTTTTTTTATCCATTCATCCATTGAAGGGCATCTGGGTTGGTTCCACAGTCTAGCAATTGTGAATTGTGCTGCTATGAACATCGATGTAGCAGTATCCCTGTAGTACGCTCTTTTAAGGTCTTCAGGGAATAGTCCAAGAAGGGCAATAGCTGGGTCAAATGGTGGTTCCATTCCCAGCTTTCCCAGGAATCTCCATACTGCTTTCCAGATTGGCCGCACCAGTTTGCAGTCCCACCAGCAATGTACAAGAGTACCCTTTTCCCCACATCCTCTCCAGCACTTGTTGTTATTTGACTTCATAATGGCTGCCAATCTTACTGGAGTGAGATGGTATGTTAGGGTGGTTTTGATTTGCATTTCTCTGACTGCTAGAGATGGTGAGCATTGTTTCATGTACTTGTTGATTGATTGTATGTCCTCCTCTGAGAAGTGTCTGTTCAGGTCCTTGGCCCATTTGTTGATTGGGTTATTTGTTTTCTTATTGTTTAATTTTTTGAATTCTTTGTATACTCTGGATATTAGGGCTCTATCTGAAGTGTGAGGAGTAAACATTTGTTACAATGATATAGGCTCCCTATTTACCTCTTTTATTGTTTCTCTTGCTGAGAGAAAACTTTTCAGTTTAAGTAAGTCCCATTTGTTGATTCTTGTTATCAACTTTTGTGCTATGGGTGTCCTATTAAGGAATTTGGAGCCCGACCCTACAATATGTAGATCGGTGCCAACTTTTTCTTCTATCAGACGCAGAGTCTCTGATTTGATATCTACCTCCTTGATCCACTTTGAGTTAACTTTTGTGCATGGCGAGAGGAGGGTATTCAGTTTCATTTTGTTGCATATGGATTTCCAGTTTTCCCAGCACCATTTGTTGAAGATGCTATCCTCCCTCCATTGCATGCTTTTAGGTCCTTTATCAAATATAAGATAGTTGTAGCTTGGTGGATTAGTCTCTGTGTCCTCTATTCTGTACCATTGGTCCACCCTCCTGTTTTGGTACCAGTACCATGCTGATTTTGTTACTATTGCTCTGTAATATAGTTTTAAGTCTGGTATCGCTGTACCGCATGATTCGCACTTCCTGCTTAGAATTGCTTTTGCTATTCTAGGTCTTTTATTTTTCCATATGAATTTCATGATTGCTTTATCCATTTCTACAAGAAATGTCGTTGGGATTTTGATTGGCATTGCATTAAACCTATAGAGAACTTTTGGTAATATCGCCATTTTGATGATGTTAGTTCTGCCTATCCATGAACAGGGTATATTTTTCCATCTTCTAAGATCTTCTTCTACTTCTCTTTTTAGGGTTTTGTAGTTTTCATTGTATAAATCTTTCACCTCTTGTGTTAGGTTGATTCCCAAGTATTTTATTTTTTTTGAGGATATTGCGAATGGAGTGTTTTTCCTCATTTCCGTTTCAGAAGTTTTGTCGCTGATATACAGAAGTGCCTTTGATTTATGTGTGTTGATTTTATATCCTGCCAATTTGCTGAATTCATTTATTAGTTCTAGTAGTTTTTTTGTAGACCTTTTAGGTCTTCTAGGTATAGAATCATGTCATCTGCAAATAGTGATAATTTAAGTTCTTCCTTTCGTATTTTTATGCCTTTAATTTCTTTCATCTGTCTAATTGCTCTGGCCAGTGTTTCGAGAACTATATTGAATAGAAGTGGTGATAGAGGGCATCCCTGTATTGTTCCAGATTTTAGGGGGAATGCCTTCAATTTTTCTCCATTGAGAATGATGCTAGCCTGAGGCTTAGCATAGATAGCTTTTACAATGTCGAGGTTAGTTCCTGTTATCCCTAGTTTTTTCTAATGTTTTGAACATAAAGGGATGCTGTACTTTGTCGAATGCTTTTTCTGTGTCTATTGAGATGATCATATGTTTCTTATTTTTAAGTCTATTGATGTGGTGAATAACATTTATTGATTTCTGTATATTGAACCATCCTTGCATCCCAGGGATGAATCCTACTTGATCATGGTGCACAATTTTTTTGATGTGCCTTTGTATCCGATTCGCCAGAATTTTATTGAGGATTTTTGCATCTAGGTTCATCAGAGATGTTGGTCTGTAGTTTTCTTTCTTTGAGGGGTCTTTCTCTGGTTTTGGAATCAGGGTGATGTTGGCCTCATAGAATGAATTTGGCAGAGCTCCTTCTTTTTCTATTTCCTGAAATAACTTGAAAAGTATTGGTATTAATTCTTCCTTAAAGGTTTTGTAAAGCTCCGCTGTATACCCATCTGGTCCTGGGCTTTTCTTGGTTGGAAGTCTTTTGATTGCTTCTTCTATTTCATCTATTTTTATTGGTCTGTTTAAGTTGTGAGTATCCTCCTGACTCAGTCTGGGCAAATCATATGACTTAAGGAATTTATCGATGTCTTCACTATCTTCTATTTTATTGGAATATAGGTTTTCAAAATAATTTCTAATTGTCTTCTGTATTTCTGTAGCGTCTGTTGTGATATTGCCTTTTTCATCCTGTATGTTAGTAATTTGAGTTCTCTCTCTTCTTCTCTTCGTTAGCACGGCTAAGGGTCTGTTGATCTTATTTATTTTTTCAAAGAACCAACTTTTAGTTTTGTTAATTTTTTCACTGGTTTCTTTTGTTTCAATTTCGTTGATTTCCGCTCTGATTTTAATTATTTCTTGCCTTCTGCTACATTTGCTGTTGTTTTGCTCTTCCTTTTCTAGGGCTTTGAGATGACGTGTGAGCTCATTTATTTGTTGGTTTTTCCTTTTTTTGAGGAATGACCTCCAAGTGATGAATTTCCCTCTTAAAACTGCTTTCATTGTGTCCCATAGATTCCGATATGTTGTGTCTGTATTTTCATTTATCTCTAAGAATTTTTTGATTTCCTCCTTTATGTCTTCTGTAACCCATTGATCATTCAGTAACATATTGTTCATTTTCCACGTGATGTAGGATTTTTCCTTCCTTCTTTTATCATTGATTTCCAGTTTCATTCCATTATGATCAGATAAAATTCATGGTATTATCTCCACCCATGTATATTTACTGAGGGTTGCCCTGTGGCATAATATATGGTCTCTTTTTGAGAAGGATCCATGTGCTGCTGAGAAAAAGTATATCCACTTGATGATGGTTGATATATTCTATATATGTCAGTTAAGTCTAGGTTGTTGATTGTGATATTGAGTTCTATAGTTTCTTTATTCAGCTTTTGTTTGGAGTATCTGTCCAATTGTGAGAGAGTTGTGTTGAAGTCACCCATAATTATTGTGTTGTGGTCTATTTGATTCTTGAACTTGAGGAGAATTTGTTTTATGAACGTCGCAGCACCATTATTTGGTGCATACATATTGATAATTGTTATGTCTTGTTGGTGAATGGTTCCTTTAACAGTATATAATGTCCTTCCTTATCCCTTTTGATTAATTTAGTCTTGAAGTCAATTTTATTCGATATGAGGATGGCCACCCCTGCTTGCTTACGAGGACCGTGTGCGTGGTATATTTTTTCCCAACGTTTTACCTTCAGCCTGTGTATGTTTTTTCCAATCAGATGTGTCTCCTGGAGGCAGCATATTGTTGGATTTGTTTTTTTAATCCATGTTTCCAACCTATGTCGCTTTATTGGAGAGTTTAAGCCATTAATGTTTAGAGTTACTATTGTTATATGGTTTGTACTTCCAGCCATGTTTGATTATTTATCTTCTTTTTTTTTTAATTTAGTTTGTTTCTCCATGGTTAGCTTTCCCCCCACCCTCTGTCTTTATAGAGGCACTTCCCACTGATGGTTTTGGTTATTGTTTTTCATTTCTTCCTCGTGTAATGTTTTGCTCAAGATGCTTTGCAATGCTGGTTTCCTGGCTGAAAATTCTTTTAGCTTTTGTTTATCATGAAAGATTTTATTTCGTTATCATACCTGAAGCTTAATTTTGCTGGATACAGAATTCTTGGTTGGCATCCATTGTCTTTCAGTGTTTGAAATACGTTGTTCCAGGATCTTCTCGCTTTCAGCATCTGTGATGAAAAATCCGTTGTTAACCTTATTGGTTTACCCCTGAATGTAATCTGCCTCCTTTCTCTTGTAGCTTTTAATATTTTCTCTTTGTTCTGTATATTGGATATCTTCATAACAATGTGTCTTGGCGTTGGTCTACTGTGATTTTGTGTGCTCGGTGTCCTGTATGCATCTACAATTTGTATATCTGTTTCCTTTTTTATTTCTGGAAAGTTTTCTGTAATTATTTCATTCAGCAGGCTACTCATTCCCTTGGTTTGAATCTCTGTACCTTCTTCTATCCCGATGACTCGTAGGTTTGGTTTTTTTATGTTATCCCATATCTCTTGGATGTTTTTCTCATGGTTTTTAACCAGCCTTTCTGAGTTGGCTAGGCTCTTTTCAAGATGATATATTTTGTCTTCATTATCTGATGTTCTGGCTTCTACTTGCTCCACTCTGTTGGTGATACTCTCAATTGAGTTTTTAATTTGGTTTATTGTTTCTTTCATTTCTAGAATTATTGTTTTTTTTTTATAATCTCTATCTCCTGATAAAGATGCTTAACTTCTTCTTTTATCTGTTTATGTAATTCATTTTCAAAGTGTTCTTTCACTGTTTCGATTTGCTGTCTCTCATCTTCTTTAAGGTTCCATTCCATCTGTCAAAGGTATTCCTTGAGTTCTTTATATGACCATTTTTCTGCTGACTCTAGGTCCTCCTTAATATTTAGGCTGTCCTTCATTGTTTGTACTCCTTTTCTTCCTTGCTTTTTTATGCTGCTCATGTTACTTCTTGTTCTGTTTGACTGCTGAGTTTCTGTTTACTCTTATAGATTTATTTGATGCTTGGGAGGAAAGATATTAGAAGGGAAGGGAAGAAGTCACTAAAGAGAATGAGAGTAGGCAGGTAGAATTCAAGGAAGGGGGAATAAGAAAATTGAAAAGAAATGAAAAGACAAAAGAAACAAAAATAACAAAGATTAGATAATAAAGAAAGAAAAGACGAGAAAAATTTTTTTAACAAAAATAATAATGATAATAAAGAAATGAAAATTAAAATTTATAAAAAAATAATAATAAAATAAAAAAATTAAAAAAATTAGAAACATTGAAAAAAAGTTAAAGAACAACAACAAATAAAAATTGAAAATGAAAGAAAAAGAAAAAAAAGAAAAATAAAAAAATGATAATAATAATAATAATAAATGCAGTCCTAGAGTTCTATTAACTTCTCTTCCAGTAGGTGGAGCTGTGCCCACTGGGCCAAGCTTCTCCTCTCAATATGTGGGAACGATTCACTTTGCAGCAGCTCTTTCTCCTAGACTGGGTGGGTCTCCAATCCTGAGTGTCTAGGGCCTTGTCTTGTGTTTCCACAAGCCAGGCCATGCTCACCTGTGGCGCTCACCACAATACTGGCTACACGCCAGGTCTGCTGCTCCTGGGAGCCCTGTTTTCATGAACTCCTGGGCTCACTCTCCCTGTTTGCCTCCCTCAGACCCTAAGTTTGTAGAGCTTGGGGCTGAGATCCCCCAGCGAATTTGCTTGCCCTCCTGTAGCCATGCCCCCGGTAGCTGGTGCAAGAGACCTCAGTCGTCAGCACTGGTGGGAGCGGTAGCCGGGAGTTCTGTGCCACGAGTCCCGCGCCACTCCTGATTCCTTCGGTCTGGTTATTGCGTTCACAGGAGAGCTGGGAGTGGCCCTTAAGGTTTCCCCGCTGTGTGGAGAGAGATGACTAGGGGATTACACACCTGTCGCGCTGGTTTCAATGCAGTTATCTCCTCCGCCCGTGACGCCATTTCTCTGCCATGGTGGTTTCCCATGCAAATGGTGACCGTTCATTCCCTTTGCTGGGTGACCAATGCAACGGATGGGTCCTGACTGTCTCTCCCAATCCCCATTTCAGTCCTGTGGCCACTGCCTATGAAGGCTCGGTTGGCTTTTACCTCTGTAAGTTCCTAAGGGCCGACAAATTATTTCAGTGGGATCGTTAGTGCTGAGTCACAAGAAGCAGGTGAACCGAAGCTTAATTGCCTCCAATTCAGGCTCTGTGTGTGTGTTCTGAGGGGCCCAGCCTGTACACCCCAGATCAACGTCAGCTCAGCATTGCCTAGTGATCCTGAGCAAACAGCATTTAGACAGTTTACGGCTCCCTATGCCCGCACAGTTGAAGATGTCGGAGACTTGATCTCTCTGCGCCTGCCACCATGTTAGATCTCCTCAATGATATTCATGTTGCCCTTACATCTTCCTGGCATAAGCAAGTTCTTGGGATTATACAAACTGCTGCTTCTGTTTCCAGTCCAGATTTCTAGAAATGAAACCCTGCCACCGTCACCTCCGTCTCTGGGCCACACTGACAGGCGCTGCGCTCATCTGTGACCATAGCAGAGCCGCCCTGGCCTCTGCGCTCTTCAGCCAGGTGCCTGGCCCCTGGGGCCCAAGCGGCTGCCGCTGCGGCTCTCCGTCCCCCTCCTCTGGAGCACGGGTCCCCTGGCAGGGGGGTGCTGAATGACCCCAGAGCAGGCTCTGCCCGAAGGTGCAGCGGCGAACAGGCCACCGAGGCACTCGAGGCTGCAGTCCAGCCTTC
This sequence comes from Marmota monax, assembly GCF_021218885.2. Classification (NCBI taxonomy): domain Eukaryota; kingdom Metazoa; phylum Chordata; class Mammalia; order Rodentia; family Sciuridae; genus Marmota; species Marmota monax. Next base: position 10,988 of record NW_026692755.1, on the reverse strand, counting down.
GGAGGACAGGGCTCGGCACGCAGCCCAGCTCCAACCTCTAGGTGCGGCTGCCGGACAATGTATACAGAGCCATCAAGACAGCGAGCAGAAAGCAAATGGCGGCTCCCGCGGAGTGGATTTTCGGCACAGAAACCACAGCCCCGCCAACAATCCCAATCCACAAACTCTCCCTGTATAAAAAATATTCAAAAAAAAAAAAAAGAAAGATAAAAAGGCGGGGCGCACTGAGCTTTCTTTGCCTCGGGTACTTACAATCCACTGCTGATTACACATTCAGCTTCTCTGCCTGGAACGAAGCGAAAGAGGAAGCAGATGGGAGCAAAGCGCCCGCGGCTCTGAGCAGCCAAGCGTCTGGGAGCCAAGCGTCTCTTTTTCGATCTCTTTGTTCTTCCTGCTGCTTGGCAAAGTGGTCCACTACAGATTAACGGTGAAAGGAGCTCTAACAGACTGTGTGAAATCTCTATTAAAGCCGCTGTTCTGAGCGCCATGCTCAGCACTTCAGCAACCCCCGTTAGCGGCCATCTTCTCCCAAGGTTGGGATTTGATAGGCTTAGTGTTGGGGTTAGGGTTAGAGTTAATGATAGGGTTAGTTTTACGGTTAGGGTTAAGGTTCTTGTTAGGTTTAAGTTTAGGGTTAGTGTTAGTGTTAAGGTTATGATTTTCTTAGTGTTAGTGTCAATGTTAGGATTAAGTTCAGGGTTAGTGTTAGGGTTAGGTTTAGGTTTAGTGTTTGGGTTATGATTGGGCTTAATGGAATATTTAGGGTTAGTGTTAGGCTTATGGTAGGGTTAGGTTTAGTGTTCGGGTTAGGGTAAGGTTTTGATTTAGGATAAATGTTGGGGTTAAGTTTATTGTTAGTTTTAGGGTTATGGTTAGAATTAGGGTTAGTGTTAGGGTTAGGGTTTGGGTTAAGGTTAGGGTTAGGGCTGCATTTACATTTAGTGTTAGGATTAGTGTTAGTATTAGTGTTTGCATTAGGGTTAGTGTTAAGGTTGGGTTAGGTTTAGTGTTAGTGTTAGGGGTAGGGTTAGTTTTAGGGTTAGGTTTAGTTTTTTGGTTAGGGTTAGGGTTAGGGTAGGGTTAGGGATAGAGTTAGGCTTAGGGTTATGGTTGCTCTTAGGGTTAGGGTTTATTATACTGTTAGGGTTAGAGATAGGTTTAGAGATAGGTTAGAGATGGGTTTAGATAATGTTAGAACTAGTGTTAGCATTAGGGTTAGGGTAAGGATTAGGTTTAGGGATCATGCTAGGTTTAGGAATAGGTATGGTTTAGTGTTATGGTTAGGGTTATGGTTAGGGTTAATGCTAGTGTTAGTGTTAGGGTTAGGGTTAAGGTTAGTTTTAGGGTATGGGTTAGGGTTATGCTTGTTGTTAGTTTAGTTTTAGGTTTAGGTTTAGAATTTGAGTTAGGATTGGGGTTAGGTTAAGTGTTAATATTAGGGATATGGTTAAAATTACATTAAAATTAGTGTTAGTATTAGTGTTAAATTTTGTGTTAGGTTTAGGGTTAGGGTTAATGTTAGGGTTAGAGTTAGGGTTAGGGTTAGTATTAGGGTTAGGGTTAGGGTTAACTTTAGGGTTAGAGTTTGGATTAAGGTAAGGGTTAGGATTAGCGTTAGGGTTACTGTTAGGTTTAGAATTATGGTTCATATTAAGGTTAGGGTTAGGGTGATTGTTAGGGTTAAGGTTAAGTTTAGGTGAGGGTTAGGTTTATTTTTAGTGTTAGTTTTAGGGTTAATTATAGTGTTAGGGTTAGGCATAGGTTTAGAGTTAGTGTTATGGTTAAAGTAGGTTTAGGGTTAGAATTTGGTCAGGCTTAGGGTTCAGATTAAGGTTATTGATAGGGTTAGGTTTAGGGTTAAGTTTATTGTTAGTTTAAGGGCTAGGTTCAGGGTTGGAGTTAGGATTAGGGTTAGATTTATTTTTAGGTTTAGATTTAGAATTTGGATTAGGTTAGGTTTAGGGTTGATGTTAGTTTTAGATTTTGTGTTAGGGTTAGTGTTATGGTTACTGTACGGTTAGGGTTAGGGTTACGTTTAGGGTTAGGGTTAAGTTTAAAGTTACTGATAGGTTTATGATAAGGGTTAGGATTAGAATTAGGGTTAGAGTTACTGTTCGAATAAGTGATTGTGTTATGGTTTGGATTCGGGTGAGTGTTAGTGTTAGGATTAAGTTTATGTTATGGTTAGGGTTAGGATAATTATAGTGTAATGATTAGGAATAGGTTAGAGTTATTGTTAGGGTTAGGGTTTGGTTTAGAGTTAGTGTTAGTATTAGGGTTAGAGTTAGGGTTATGGTTAGGTTTATGGTTAGTTTTATTGTTAGGGTTAGTGTTATGGTAAGGATTAGGTTTTGTGTTAGTGTTAGGGTTAGTGTTAGGTTTAGGGTTAGGGTTAGGTTTACTGTTATGTTTAGTGTTAGGGTTAGTGTTAGCATTAGGTTTATATAGGGATAGGTTATGGTTAGGATTAGGATTTGTGTAAGGTTTAGGATTAGGGTTAGTTTTAGGGTTATGGATAAGTTTAGGGTTATATTTAGGGTTAGAATTAGTGTTAAGTTTACTGGTAGGGTTATGATTAGGTATAGCATTACAGTTAATGTTAGTGTAAGGGTTAGGGGTAGAGTTAGGGTTAGTGTTAGTGTTAGGGTTATGGTTAGGGTTAGTGTTATTGCTAGGTTTTGGGTTATGTTTAGGTTTAGAATTAGTGATAGGATTAGAATTGGGGTGAGGTTTATTGTTAGCTTTATGGTTAGGGTCAGTGTTATGGTTGGTGTTAGTGTTAGAGTTTGGGTTAGGGTTAGTGTTTTGTTTAGTGTTAGAGTTAGGGTTAGATATAGGGTTTGTACTAGAGTTAGGGTTATGGTTTGCATTAGGGTTAGTATTAGTGTTAGGGTTAGGGTTAGGTTTAGGGTTAGGTTTAGGTTTAGGTTTAAGGTTAGTGTTAGGGTTAGTTTTAAGTTTAGGGTTAGGGTCAAGTTTAAGGTTTGTTAAAGGGTTAAGTTAATGTTTAGGGTGAGTTTTAGGGTTATAATTAGTGTTCATGTAAGGGTTATGGTTAGGGTTAGGGTGAAAGTTAGGGTTATGGTTAGATTTAGTGTTAGTTTTTGTGTTTCTGTTAGTGTTAGGGTTTATTATACTGTTAGGGTTAGAGATCGGTTTAGAGTTAGTTTTAGGGTTAGGGTTAGGTTTAGAGTGAGTGTTATGATTAGTGTTAGGGTTACGATTAGTGTTATGGTTAAGATTAGTGTTAGGTTTTGGGTTAAGATTAGTGTTTGGGTTAGGTTTAGGGTTAAGTTTACTTTTAGGATAAGCATTAGGGTTCGGGTTAGGGTTAGTTTTAGGGATTGACTTAGGAATGGTGTTAGGGTTATTGTTAGGGTTAGGTTTACAGTTAGGATTAGGATAGGGTTAGGGTTAATGTTAGTGTTAAGTTTTGTGTTAGGGTTAGTGTTATGTTTGGTGTTAGGATTAGGTTTATGGTTACTTTTAATTTTAGGGTTAGGTTTAGGGTTAGTATTAAGGTTAGTGTTAATGTTAAGTTTAGGGTTAATGTTAAGGTTAAGGGAATGTTTCGGATTAGGGTTTGTGTTAGTGTTAATGTTAGAATTAGAGTTTCTGTTTGGGTTCGGGTTAGGATGAGTGTTAGAATGAGGGTTAGGGTTAGGCTTGTGTTATGGTTGGGGTTAGGGATAATTATACTCTTAGGGTTAGGGATAGGATTACAGTTAGTGTTAGTGTTAGAGTTAGGGTTATGGTTAGGTTTAGGGTTAGGTTTATGGTTAGTGTTACTGGTAGGTTTATGGTTAGAGTTAGTGTTAAAGTAAGGGTAAGGTTTAGGGTTAGTGTTAGGTTTGGTGTTAGGTTAGTGTTAGACTTAGGATTACTTAGGGTTTGGATTAGGTTTATTGTTAGGATTTGTGTTAGTGTTAGGTTTAGGGTTAGTGTTAGGGTTACAGATAAGATTAGGGTTATATTTAGGGTTAGAATTAGGGTTAGGTTTAGTGTTAGGATTATGATTATGTTTAGAGTTACAGTTAATGTTAGTGTTAGGGTTAGTGGTAGAGTTAGGGTGAAAGTTAGTTTTAGGGTTAGGGTTAGGGTTAGGTTTAGTGTTAGGTGTGGGGTTATGTTTAGGGTTAGGGTTAGTGGTAGTTTGGGGCTTATGGCTAGGGTTAGAATTAGTAATAGGATTCGGTTTGGGTTTAGGTTTATTGTTGGGGTTAGGGTTAGGTGTAGGGTTAGTGTTACAGTTAGTGTTAGTGTTACGGTTAGTGTTAGGGTTAATGTTAGTGTTAGGGTTACAGTTACACTTCGGGTTTGTGTTAGAGTTAGGATTACAGTTTGGATTAGGGTTAGTGTTAGGATTAGGGTTAGGGTTAGATTTAGGGTTGGGTTAGGGTTAGGGTTAGGGTGAGCCTTAGGGATAGAGTTAAAATTAATTTTAGGGTTAGGGTTAGGGTTAAGTTTAAGGTTCGTGTTAGTGTTAAGTTAAAAGTTACATTTCGGGTCAGGGTTAGTGTTATGGTTAGAATTAGTGTTCGGGTTTGTGTTAAGATTATGGTGAGTGTTAATGTTAGGATTAGGGTTAGGGTGAGGGATAGGGTTAGGATTAGATTTACTGTCAGTGTTTGTGTTAGGGGTAGGGTTAGGATTTATTATAGTGTTAGCGTTTTGGATAGGTTTAGAATTAGTGTTCGGCTTAGGGTTAGGTTTAGGGTTAGTGTTATGATTAGTGTAAGAATTAGGGTTAAGCTTAGTGTTTGGGTAAGGGTTACAGTTAGGGTTCGTGTTAGGTTTAGGGTTAGTGTTAGGTTTAGGTTTAGGGTTTGAATTAGGATTAGGGTTAGGGTTATTGTTACTGTTAGAATTACAGTTAGGATTACGATAGGGTTAGAGTTAATGTTAGTGGTAAAATTTTTGTTAGGGTTAGTGTTAGGATTATATTTAGGGTTAGGCTTAGTGTTAGAATTAGGGGTATGTTTAGGGTTAGGGTTAGATTTAGTGTTAGGGTTAGGGTTAAGTTTAGGGTTAGTTTTAGGATTAAGTGAATAAATTGGATTAGGATTAGGGTCAGTGTTAATGTTAGGGTTAGTGTAAGGGTTAGGGTTAGGGTGAGTATTAACGTTAAGTTTAGGGTTAGGGTTATGTTTGTGTGTTTGTTTTATGGTTAAGTTTAGGTTTAATTATAGTGTTAGTGTTTGGGATAGGTTTAGAGTTAGAGTTAGTGTTAGGGTTAGTGTTAGGGTTAATATTAGGGTAAACATTAGGTTTAGGTTTAGGTTTAGGTTTAGTGTTAAAGTTAGTATTATGGTTACGGTTAGTTTTAGAGTTAGGGTTCGAGATATGGTTAGGGTTAGAGTTAGGTTAATGTTAGGATTAGGATTAGGGTTTGTGTTAGGGTTAAGTTTAGAATAGTGTTTTGTTAGGATTAGGGTTAGGTTTAGTGTTAGGGTTATGGATAAGATTAGGGTTAATTTAGGGTTAGAATTAGGGTTAGGTTTAGAATTAAGATTACGGTGAGGTTTAGAGTTGGAGTAAGTGTTAGTGTTACGGTTAGGGGAAGAGTTAGGGTTAGTGTTAGTGTTAGGTTTAGGATTATTATTAGGATTAGGGTCTGTGTTATGGTTAGTGTTAGTTTTAGAGTTAAAATTAGGGTTCGTGTTAGGGTTAGGGTTAGACATTGGGTTCATGTTAGGGTTAGCGGTAGGTTTAGGATTAGGGTTAGTGTTAGTGTTAGGGTTAGGGTTAGGATTAGGGTTAGTGTTATGGTTAGTGTTAGTTTTAGGGTTAAAATTAGGGTTCATGTTAGGGTTAGGATTAGACATTGGGTTCATGTTAGGGTTAGTGGTAGGTTTAGGATTAGGGTTAGTGTTAGTGTTAGGGTTAGGATTAGGTTTGGGATAAGGGTTAGAGTTAGTTTTAATGTTAGGGTTACCTTTAGGGTTAGTGTTAGGCTTAAGGTTACAGTTAGTGTTAGTTTAGATTTAGGGTTACAGTGAGGTTTTTTGTTAGGGTTAAGGTTAGGGTTAGTGTTAGTGTTAGGGTTAGGGTTACGTTTAGGATTATGGTTAGTTTTAGGTTTAGTTTTAGTGTTAGGGTGAGGGTTAGAGTTAAGTTTATGGTTAGGGTTAGTGTTTGTTTTAGGGTTGGTGTTAGTGTTAATGATAGGGTTTGGGTTCGGGTTTGGATTACTGTTATATTAGCATTAGGTTGGGGTTACGGTTAGGGTTAGTGTTAGGGTTAGGGTTATGGTTAGCATTAGTGTTAGGGTTTGGGTAAGTGTTAGGGTTAGTGTTCAGGTTGTGTCAGTGTTAGGGTTAGTGTTAGGGTTAGCATTAGGGTTAGGGTTATGGTTAGTGTTAGGGTTAGTATTAGAGTTAATGTTAAGTTGCTGGTTTGTGTTAAATTTAGTGTTAGAGTTAGGGTTAGTTTTAGGGTTAGTGTTAGATTTAGGTTTATGATTAGAGTTAGATTCAGTGTTAGGATTTCAGTTAGAATTATTGTTATGTTTAGGCTTAGGTTTAGTGTTAGGGTTAGGGTTATGGTTAGGCTTAGGTTTAGTGTTAGGGTTAAAGTTAGGGTTAGGATTGAGGTTAGCTTTAGGGTTAGTGATAGGTTTAGGGTTAGTAGTAGGATTAGAGTTAGTGTTAGGATGAGGGATAGACTTAGGAATTGTGTTAGGTTTAGGGTTAGAGTTAGGGTTAGTGTTACAGGTAGGATTAGGGTTAAGGTTAGGGCTAGAGTTAGGGTTAGGTTTAGGTTGAGTGTTAGGTTTAGGGTTAGAGTTAGGGTTAGGGTTAGGTTTAAGGTTAAAGTTAGATTTAGTGTTAGCTCTCGGGTTAGGGTTAGGATTAATGTTAGTGTTGGGGTTAGTGTTTGTGTTAGTGTTAGGGTTAGAGTTAGACTTAGGATTTGTGTTAGGTTTATGGTTTGAGTTAGGCTTAGGGTTACAGTTTGGATTAGGGTTAGGGTTAGGGTTAGTATTAGGGTTATGGTTAGTTAAGGGTTACTGTTACGGTTAGAGTTTGGTGTGTGTTAGCGGTAGGGTTTGTGTTAGAATAGGTTTACATGTAGGATTATTGTTACGGTTACAAATAATGTTAGCATTTTGGTTTGACTAGGTTTAGTGATAGGGTTAGTTATTGGGTTAGTGTTAGGGTTTTGTTAGGGTTAGTGTTAGGGTTAGGGTTAGAGTTTAAATTAGGGTTAGGGTTAGGGCTAGTGTTAGGGTTAGGTTTGGAGTTTGTGTTAGGATTAGAGTTTGTGTTAGGGTTAGGGTTAGGTTTATGGTTAGGTTTAGGGTTAGTGTTAAAATTAGCATTTGGGTTCGTGTTAGGGTTAGGGTTAGGGTTAGGGTCAGTGTTATGGTGAGGTTTAGTGTTAGGGTTAGGGTTAGGGTTAGCAATAGTTTAATTAGTGATAAGTAGATGTTTAGTGTTAGGGTTATGGTAAGGGTTAGTGTTAAAGTTAAGATTAGGTTTAGGGATAGGGTTAGTTTTAAGGTTATGTTAAGGGTTAGTGTTAGGGTTAGCATTACAGTTTGTGTTAGTGTTAGTGTTAGAGTTTGGGTTTGGGTTAAGTTTAGGGTTAGTGTTAGGATTTGTGTTAGGTTTAGGGTAAGTGTTAGGTTTAGGTTTACAATAATGATTAGGGTTAGTTTTAAGGTTAGTTTTGGTGTTAGTGTTAGGGTTTGTGTTACCATTAGGGTTAGTGTTAGGGTTAAACTTAGGTTTAGGATTCGTGTTAGTGTTAGGGTTACAGATAGGGTTAGAAATGGGGTTAGGTTTAGTAATAGGTTTATGTTTATTTTTAGAGTTATGTTTAGGGTTAGTATTAGATTTCGGTTTAGGGTTAGGTTTAGGGTTATTGATAGGTTATTGTTGGTTTAGGGTTACTGTTAGTTTTAGGCTTAGTAATAGGATTTTTCTTAATGTTAGGGTTAGGTTTAAGGTAAGTGGTAGGGTTAGTGTTAGAGTTAGGGTGATATTTAGGGTTAGCATTATTGTTAGGGTTAAGGTTAGTGTTGGGGTTAGTGTTAGGTTAAGGGTAAGTGTTAGGGTTATGGTTAGGGTCGGCTTCAGTGTTAGTGTTATGGATAGAGTTAGGGTTAGTGTTAGGGTTTGTTTTAAAGTTAGGATTAGGGTTAGGGTTAGGGTTAGGGTTTTTGTTAAGGTTAGGTTTAGGGTTAGAATTACTAATAGGTTTACTGTTAGATTAAAGTTTATGGTTAGAGTTAGTTTTAGGGTTACATTTAGGGTTAGGGCTAGTGTTATGTTTAGGCTTAGGTTTAGTGTTAGGTTAGAGTTAGTGTTTGTGTTAGGATTAGGGTTAGAGTTAGTGTTAGGTTCAAGGTTAGGTTTAGAGTTAGGATTGGGTTAGGTTTAGGGTTATGGATTTGGTTTCGGGTTTGTCTTAGGGTTAGAATTACGGTTAGGTGTAGGGTTAGGTTTAGTATTAGGGATAGGTTTTGGCTTAGGTTTAGTGTTAGGGTTAGCATTAGGTTTAGATTTAGTGACAGTGTTAGGGTTAGGATTAGGTTTAGTATTTGGGTTAGGGATATGCTTAGTGTTAGGTTGAGTGTTAGTGTTAGGTTTAAGGTTAAGTTTAGGATTTGTGTTAGGGTTTGGTTTATTGTTAATGTTATGGTCAGTATTAATATTTGTGTTAGGGTTAGGGTTAGGATAGTTTTAGGATTTGTTTTAGGGTTAGGGTTAGTGTTAGTGTTAGAGTTACAATTACGGTTATGTTGAGGGTTAGGTTTGGTTTAGTGTTAGGGTGAGTGTTAGCGTTAGGGTTATCATTAGGTTTGAGGTTAGGGTTTGTGTTAGGGTTAGGTTTAGGTTTAGTGTTAGGTAAGGGTTACAGTAATGATTACTATTAGCTTCAGGATTAATGTTCGTGTTAGGATGTGGATTTGGGTTAAGGTTAGGGTTAGAGTTAGGTTAGGATTAGGGTTGGGATAGGGTTAGTGTTAGGTTTAGAGTTAGGGTTAGCAATAGTATAATATTTAAAGATAAGTTTAGGGTTAGTGTTAGGGTTAATGTTAGGGTTAGAGTTAGTGTTATGGTTAGCATTAGAGTTAGGGATATGTTTAGTGTTAGGGTTCCCGTTAGAGTTAGCTTTAGGGTTAGTGTTTGATTGAGTGGGTTAGGATTAGGTTTAGTGTTAGGTTTAATGTTAGAGTTTGGGTTTCGGTTTGTGTTAGTATTAGGGTTAGGGTTAGTTTTAGGTTTACTGTTAGGTTTAGGGTTATTGTTAGGATTAATGCTAGTGTTAGGGTTTGTGTTTGGGTTATTGTTAATGTTAGTGTTAGGGTTAGTTTTTGTGTTAGGGTTTTTTGTTAGGGTTAGAGTTATGGTTAGTGTTAGTGTTAGGTTACAGTTAAGGTTACTGTTAGGTTTATGGTTAAAGTTCATCTTAGTGTTAGGGATAGGTTTAGTGTTAAAATTAGGGTTAGGGTTAAGTAAAGGGTTAGGGATAGTGTTAGTTTTAAGAGTTGGTTTAGGGTTAGTGTTTGCTTTAGGGTTAGGTTTAGGTTAGTGTTAGGGATAGGGTTAGAGTTAGGGTGAGTGTTAGGGTTAGGGTTAGTGTTAGGGTAAGTGTTAGGGTAAGGGTTAGGATAGGGTTAGTTTTAGGGTGTGGGTTATACTTTGGATTAGGATTAGAATTATGGTAATGTTAGGGCTAGGGTTACGGTTAGGATTAGCGTTAGGTTTAGGTTTAATGTTCGTGTTTAATTTTGCATTAGAGTTAGTGTTAGGGTTACTAATAAGGTTTGGGTTAGGTTGAGGGTTAGGTTTAGTGTTAGGGATAAGTTTATGTTAGTGATACGGTTAGGGTTATGGTTAGGTTTAGCGTGAGAGTTAGGATTAGAGTTAGGGTTAGGATTAGGGTTAGGTTTAGTGTTAGTGTTTGGGTCAGGGTTAGGTTTATGGTTAGGTATAGTGTTAGGGTTAGGGATAGGTTGAGAGGTAGTGTTAGGGTATGGGTTAGGGTGAGTGTTATGCTTAGGGTTAGGGTTGGGTTTAGGATTAGTTTTAGTTTTAGGTTTAGGGTTAAAGTTAGTTTAAGGCTAAGAATTAGGGTTAAGGTTAGGGTTAGTTTTAGGGTTAGGGTTAAGTTTAGGGTTAATTTTAGAGTTAGGGTTAGAGTTAGGGTTAGGGTTAATATTAGGTTGAGTGTTACTGTTTGAGTTTGGGTTTGTTACGTTTAGGGTTATGGTTATGGTTAGATTTATTAATAGGACTAGGGTTGGGGTTAGGTTTAGTGTGAGGGTTAGTGTTAGGGTTACTGTTAGAGTTAGGGTTAGGTTGAGGGTTAATGTTAGGATTAGTGTTAGGGTAAGGCTTCGGTTAAGGGTTAGAATCCGTGTTAGGATTAGGGTTAGGATTAGGGTTAGGATTAGGTTTAGTTTTAGTGTTACTTTTAGGGTTAGGGTAAGAGTTAGTTTAAGGATGATAATTTGGAATAAGTTTAGGGTTAGGGTTAGTTTCAGGATTAGGGTTAAGTTTAGCATTAATTTTAGAGTTAGGTTTAGAATTAAGGTTAGGGTAAGTATTAGGTTGAGTGTTACGGTTTGAGTTCCGTTTTGTGTTACATTTAGGGTTATGGTTATGGTGAGAATTAGTGATAGGATTAGGGTTGAGGTTTGGTTTAGTCTTAGGTTTAGGGTAAGGGTTAGTATTAGGATTAGTGTTAGGGTTAGGTTTATGCTTAGGGTTAGAATTCATGTTAGGATTAGGGTTATGGTTGGCGTTAGGGTTAGTATTAGGATTCGGTTAGGGTTAGGGTTAGTTTTAAGTTTGATGTTAGGGTTAGTGTTAGGGTAATAGTTAATATTAGCATTAGTGTTAGGGTTAGGGTTGCAGGTAGGGTTAGTGTTTATATTAGGGATAGGGTTAGTGTTAGTGTTAGGGTTAGGGTTAGTTTTAGGGTTAGGTTTTCTTTTATAATTAGGGTTAGGGTTACATTAGGGTTAGGTTTATCGT
>NW_026692754.1:0-14885 GCF_021218885.2 Marmota monax | reverse complement strand
TTAACAATAAACATAAGCCTCAACCTAACCCTAACCCTAAAACTAACACTAACACTAACCCTAACCCTAAACCTACACCTAACCATAACCCTAACCCTATCCCTAACCCTAACACATACCTTAAACCAAACCCTAACTCTAAACCTAACACTAAAACTAACCATAAACCTAAACTTAAAACTAACACTAACCCTAACCCTAACACTAACATAAACTTAACCAAAAACATAATACTAACCCTAACCCTAACCCTAATACTAACCTGATATTAACCCTAACCCTAACTATAACCCTAACACTAACGTAACCCTAACCCTCACCCTAAACCTAACACAAACCCTAACCCAAACCATAACCCTAACCCTTACCTAACCCCAACCTTAACCCTTACCTAACCCTAACCCTAAACCAAACACTAAATCTAACACTAAACCTAAACCTAACCATAACTGTTAACACTAATCTTACTCCAAAGCTAAACTTATTACTAACCCTAACCCTAAACCAAACTCTAAACCTAACATTAACATTAACCCTAAATGTAACCCTAAACATAACTATAACACTAAATAAAAATTTAAAGTGAAAACTAAGCCTGAATCTCACCCTAAGCATCACTATTATCCTAATCCAAACTGTAACACTAACCCTAACCCTAAATCAAACGCTAAACCTAAAGCCACTACGAACCCTAACCCTAACCCTAAGGCTAACCCGAATCCTAACCGTAACCCTAACCCTAAACCTAAAACTTACCTAAATATAACCCTATCCCTAACTGAAACTGTAACAATAACCCTAAACCTAAACCTAAACCAAAACCTAACACTCACACAAACCCTAACCCTAAAACTAACACTAACACCAACCCAATACCTAAAACTAAACCTAAACCTAACTATAACTCTAACCCAAACTCTAATGCTAAACCTATCCCTAACCCTAACCCTAACACTAAACCTAAACCTAAACCTAAATCTAATACTAACACTAACCCTAACCCTTACACTAACATGATCCCTCAGTGTATCCCTAACTTAACCTAAACCTAACCTGAACCTAACCCTAATCTAACCCTAACACTAAACCTAATCCTGAACCTAACCCTCACCCTAACACTAACCATAACAATAACCATAAAACTAACCTAACACTAACAATAATCCTAACTCTAACTCTAACCCTCAACTAAACCTAAACCTAATACTAACCCTAAACCTAATCCTAACACGAATCCAAACCCAAACCGTAACCTGAACCTAAACCTAACACTAAACTTCACCGTAACCTTTACCCTAACTTTAACACTAACATTAAAACTAACCCTAACTCTACAACTAACCCTAACCCTAACCCTACCCTAACACTAACCCTAAGCCTCAGGTTAAACCTAACACTAATTTTAACACTAACCCTAATCCTAACACTATCCCTAAACTTATCTCTAACACTAACTCAAACACTAATTCTAACCCTAACCATAACCCTAAATGTAACACTAATCCTAAACATAAACCTAACCATAAACCTAACATTGACACTAACCCTAAACTAACACTAACCCTAACACTAAGCTTAACCCTAACACTAACCCTAAACTTAACCCTAACCCCGACACTAACCCTAAAACTAACCAGAAACCTAACACTAAACATATTCATAACTGTAACTCTAAAACTAACACTAACCCTTACCCTAATCCTAAGTCTAAAATAACTCTAACCCTAACCATAACCATTACCCTAACACAAACCCTAACCCAAAACATAACCTAACCCTAACCCTAGCATAACACAAACCCTAACCGTTTCCTGCCTTTAAACCTAACACTAACACTAACACTAAACCTAACCCTAATCCTATCACTAACCCTAGCCCTATCTCTCTCCCTATCACTAACCCTAACCCTAGCCCTAACCCTAAACCTAACACTAACCATTTCCCTAACCCTAACCCTAAACCTAACCCTTAACCTAACACTAAACATATCCCTAACACTAACACTAACCCTAACCCTAAACCTAACACTAACCCTAACCTACCCTCAACCCTACAACTAACCCTTACCCTAACTATATGCCTCACTTTAACCCTCTTACTAACCGAAACCCAAAACCTAAATCTAACTTTAACACTAACACAAGCCCTAACGATAACACATACCCTAACACAAATCATAACTCTAACCCTAACACTAACCCTAACCCTAATTTTAACCCTAACTCTAAAACTAAACCTAAACCTAACCCGAACGCTAACAACAACTCTAATTCTAACCCAAATCTAACCATAACCATAACTCTAAATTTACCCTAAAAATAACCGTAAACGTAACCCTAACCCTAAGCATAACACTAATATAACCCTAACCCTAACCCTAATCCTAACCGAAAAATAAACCTAAATTTAACCCTAACAATAACCCTAACTCTAAGCCTAACACTAACGCCAAACTTAACCCTAACCCTTAAACTAACACTCTAACCATAAAACTAGCCCTAAAGCTAACCAAAACCTAACATTAAACCTAACCTTAACCATAACCCTAACCCTAATGGTAACCCTAATAAAATCCTAATACTAACCCTAAACCTAACCGTAACAAAAACCCTGCCTGAAACTATAACCCTGCTCCTAACCTAACCATAACCCTAAACCTTACATAACCCTAATTCTAACCCTAACCCTAACACTAATTCAAAACAAAATCTTAACACTAACGCTTACTCCAACCCTAACCTATACTAACCCTAACCCTAATCCTAAACCTAACAGTAACCTTAACCCTAACTATACCCTAACCCTAACACTAAGCCTAACCCTAATTGTAACCCAAAAACTAAATCTAAGCCTCACTCTAACCTAATACTAACCATAAAATTATTCCTAAACCTAACCATAACAAAAAACCTAAACCTAATGCTAACCCTATCACAAAGATAACTCTAATGCTAATACTAATTCTAACACTAACCCTAACGCTAAAACTAACCCTAACCCTACATTTAAACCTAACCTAGTTCCTAACCATAACCCTAACTCTAAACCTAACCCTTACCTAAATCTAAACCTAACCATAACCATAATCCTAACCCTAACAATAAACTTAATCTTAACCCTAACCCGAATCATAACCCTAAACCTAACTCTAATGTAACCCTAACCTTAACCCCAATTCTAAAACAAACCCAAACCATAACCCTATACCTAACCTAACCCTAATCCTAACCCTTACCTAAACCTAACCATAACCCTCACCTCAACCCTAAACCTAACCTGCTCCCTAACCCTAATGCTAAACTTAATACTGAACCTAACTCAAAACTTAAAACTAACCCTAAACCTAACTATATCCCAGACACAAACACTAACACTACACCTAAACCTAACTCTAACCTTAACACTAATTCTGACACTAACCCTAACCCTAACACTAACCATAACACTAAACGTAACCCTAACACTAACCCTAACCATAACAGTAAACCTAACCATAACACTAACTCTGCACTAAACCTAACTCTAATAGTAACTCTAACACTAACCCTAACCCTAACACTAACCTTAAGCCTCACCCTTACCCTAATTCTAACCCTAAACCTAAACCTAACCATGACCTTAACACAAAACCTAACCATAAACCTAACACTAACACAAATTGTAACAGTTACCCTAACCCAAACCCTAAACCTTACCTAACCCAAAACCCAACCTTAACCCTAAAACTAACCCTAACCCTAACTTTAACTCTAACACTAACCCTAAACTTAACCCTAAACCTAATCTTAACACTAAATCTGAACCTAACCCTAACACTAACCCTAATCCTCACCCTAACACTTACCCTAACCCTAACCCTAACATGAACCCTAACCCTAACACTATACCTAACACTAACACTAACCCTAACCCTGAAACTAACACGAACTCTAACCCTAATTTAACTCTAACACTAACCCTAACACAAACACTATTCCTGAACCTAACCCTAACCCTAAAACTAACACAAACACTAAACTTAACCCTAACTCCAAACCTTAACTAATTCTAACCCTAATCCTAACCCTTATCGTAACCCAAACTATAAGAGTAACCATAACCCCAATACAAACCCTAATCCTAAATTTAACAATAACCCTAACTCTAACCCTACCACTAACCCTAACCCTCACCCTAACACTAATACTAACATTAATTGTAACCATAACCCTAACCCTAACCCTAAAACTTACTCTAATTCTAATTTTAACCATAACCCTAACATTAAACCTAACACTAACCCTAACCCTAACCCTAACCAAAATTCTAATCCCAACTCTAACCTTAACCCTAACCATAACACAAACCCTAACCCTAACCCTTAGCATAACCAAAACGTAACCCTAACCAAAACCTTACACTAACCCAAACACTTACCCTACTCCTAATACTAACCCTAACTCTATCCCTAACATTAACCATACCCTAATCCTAAACCTAATGGTAAGAAAAATCACAACCCTAAACCTAATGATAATACTAACCCCAAATCTATCCCTAACCCTAACACTAACCCTAACACTAAACTTAACCCAAACACTAACAATAACCCTAACCCTAACCGTAAATCTAACCCAAACACAAACCCTAAACCTAAACCAAACTGTACCCTAACAATGATTATAAGCTTCACCTTAAACCTAATCCTAACCCTAACTATAACCCAAACCCTATTTCTAACACTATCACTAAACCTGACTCTAACACTTACCCAAACACTAATCCTAACCCTAACCATAACCCTAAAAGTAACACTAACCCTAATGATAAACCTAAACTTAAACCTAACACTAAAACTAACCCTAACACTAACATGAACCCTAAACCTAACCCTAAACCTAACACTAACCCTAACATTAAACTTAACCGTAATACTAACCAGAAACCTAACCTTAACCCTGACACTAACCCTAAAACTAACCAGAATCCTAACACTAAACATATCATTAACCTGAACACTAACCCTAAGATAAACCTTAACACTAACTCTAACTCTAACCCTAAGATTAAAGTAATCCTAGCCCTAAACCTAACCGTAACCCTAACACAAATTCTAACCCAAAATTTAAGCTTAATCCTAACACAATTCTAACCCTAGCCATTTCCTAACATTAACCCTAACCCTAACCTAAACACTAAACCTAATACTAACCCTAACCCTTATCCTAACATTAACCGTAACCTCAACCCTATCCCTAACCTTAACCCTAACCCTAAAACTAACACTAACCCTAACCCTAACCCTAACACTAACCCGAACCCTAAACCTAACACTAAACCTAACCTACTCATAACCATAAAACTAATCCTAACTCTTACCCTATTCCTCACTTTAATCCCCTTACTAACCATAACACAAAGCCTAAATCTAAATTTAACCCTAACACAAACCCTTTCCATAACACTTATCCTAACACAAATCATGACTCTAACACTAATCCTAACCACAACACTAACCCTAACCTTAATATTTACCCTAACTCTAAAACTAACCCAAAACATAACCCAAACTCTAACTCTAACTCTAAATATTACCCAAAACCTAACCCTAACCATAACCCTAAATGAATCCTAAAACTAACCCTAAATTTAATCCTAAACCTAACCATAGCACTAACTCTAATCCTAATACTAACCAAAAGAGTAACCCTAACCTATCCTGAAACATAGCTCTAACTCTAACTCAAACCCTAAGCCTAACCCTCACCCTAAGCCTAACACTATCCCCAATCCTAACCCTAACCCTTCAACAAACACTTACCCTAACCATAACACTAACCCTAAACCTAAACATAACCTGACATTAAAAATAAACCTAAGCCTAATTCTCACCCTAACACTAACAATAACCCTAACACTGACTCTAACCCTAACCCTAATGTAACCCTAATCCTAACCCTAATAAAAACCCTAACCCAAATCCTAACCCTAATCCTAACCTAACCCTATCCCTAAACCTTACAAAACCCTAACCCTAACCCAAACCCTAACTCTAACACTAACACTAATTCAAACCCAAATATTAACACTAACCCTTACTCCAACCCTAACCCTAACCTAACCCTAAACTTAACACTAACCTTAACCCTAATTATACACTAACCCTAACACTAACTGTAACCCTAAACCTAACCCTAACCCTAACCATAACCCTAAAACTAACACTAAGCCTCACTCTAACCCTAGTACTAAGCATAAAACTATCCCTAACCCTAACCCTAACACACACCCTAACACACACCCTAAACCTGATCCTAACCCTATCAAAAACAGTTACTCTAATGCTAACACTAATTCTAAGGCTAACCCTAACGCTAAAACTAACCCTGAGAATAAACTTAATCCTAAATTTAAACCTAATGCTGATCCTAACATTAACCCTAACACTAAACCTAACCCTTACCTAAACATGACATTAACCCTAACCATAACAATAACCCTAAAAGTAACCCTAACCTGAATTCTAACCATAACCCTCACCCTAACTCTAACCCTAATGTAACCCTAACCCTAACCCTAACCCTAATTCTAAAACAAACCCTAACTCAAACCCAAACACTAAACCTAACCTAACCCTAAAACTAACCCTTACCTAACCGAACCCTAGCCCTAACCCACTCCCTAAACCTAATGTGAAACCTAATACTAACCCTGATTCAAACAATAACACTAACCCTAAACCTAAATATAACCCAAACCCAAATACTAATGCTAACCCTAAAAATAACCATAACCTTAACAATAACCCTAACACTAACCCTAATCCTAACCCTAACCCTAACTCTAACCCTACCCTTAACCCTAACCCTAACCCTAACCTAACTTTCACCATAACCCTAATATTAGCAGTTAATATAATCCTAAACCTAACCCTTACCCTAAACCTAACCCTAACCCTAACCCTAACCCTAACACTAACACTAACATAACACTAACATTAACCCTAACCCTAAACCTAACTCTAACCCTCATCCTAAACCAAAACCTAAAATTAAATCTAAACCTATCCCTAACAGAAACCATAACCCTAATCCTAACCCAAACACAAACCTAACACCTAACACTAACCCTATCCATAACATTAACCCTAACCATAACACTAACACTTACCCCAAACTAAATACTAACCTTAACCTAACCAAACCCTAACACTAACCACAACCCTAATCCTAACCCTAAAGCTAACCATCACCCTGAAACTAACCCTAAGCCTCACCCTAACCCTAACCTTAAACCTAACACTAACCCTAACCCAGACAATAAACTTAACCCTAACCCTAATCCTAACTGTAACACTAACAATAACTCTAATCCTAAACCTAACACAAACCCTAATCCTAACCCTAATAATAACACTAACACTAAATATAACCCTAACACCAAATCTAAACCAAACACTAACCGTAACCTCAACCTTAACCTAAACCTTACACAAACCCTAACCTTAATCCTAAAATGAACCATAAGTTGAACCCTAACCCTAATGTAAACCAAACCCTAATCCTAAACCTAACACTAGTCTTATCCCTAACACTTATCATAACCCTAACATTAACCCTAATTCCAACCCTAAAACTAACACTAACCCTCACCCTAAACCTAACACTAAATATAACCCTAAACCTAAACCCAACCCTAACACTAACCCTAACCCTAACCCTAAGCCTAAACCTAAACCTTACACTAACCCTAACCTTAATGCTAACATGAACCATAAATCTAACCCTAACCCTAATTTAACCCAAATTCTATCCCTAACCCTTGAACTAATCTTAACCCTAAACCTTACCCTAACCCTAACATTAACCCTAAACCTAACACTAACCCTAACCGAACCCGAACCCTACACCTAACTCTAACCCTAATCCTAAACTTTATCATTACCCTAACCACAACCCTAACCTTAACCCCAAAACAAACCCTAAACCTAAAGCTAACACTAACCTAAAATGTAACCCTAACACTAACACTAACCCTAAAACTAATACTAACTCTAACCTTAACCCAAACCTATACCAAAATTTTACCCTAACCCTAACCATAACACTAACACTAACCATAACTAATTCTAACACAAACCATAACCCTAACCCTAACTCTAACCCTAACAACACCCCATCCCTAACCATAACACTAACACTAACCCCAACTTTAACTCTAACCCTAAGCCTAAAACTAACCCTAACTCTAAGCATAAAACTAACCTTAACAACAACCCTAATCTTAAGCCTAACTCTAACCCTCACACTAATTCTAACCATAAGGTAACACTAAACATAACACTAATCCTAACACTAATCCTAAACCTAAATATAACCTAAACCTAACACTAACCCTAAACCTAACTTTAAATCTAAAGCTGACGCTAACCCTATTTTTTTTTTTTTAATTTTTTTTTTATTGGTTGTTCAAAACATTATAAAGCTCTTGACATATCATATTTCATACATTAGATTCAAGTTGGTTATGAACTCCCAATTTTACCCCAAATACAGATTGCAGAATCACATCGGTCATTGTTATACAAAATTACATATAAGAGGTTGTGAGGGGAATGGGAAAATAAACAAGGAGAGATATGAATTACAGTGGTTGGGGTAGAGAGAGAAGATGGGAGGGGAGGGAGGGGGATGGTAGAGGATAGGAAAGGTAGCAGAATACAACAGTTACTAATAGGGCATTATCTAACCCTAGTTTTAACCCTAAGAAGAATACTAACCCTAACCCTAACCCAAACCTAAACCTAACTCTAAACCTAACCATAACATCAACCCTAACCCTATCTTGAACCCTAAGACTAACCTAACCCTAACCATAACTCTAATGCTACTGTAACCATAATCTTAAACATAATACTAACCATAAACCTAAAACAAATCCTATCCCTAACCCTAACACTAACCCTAAACCTAACCCTACACTAACACTAATTTTAAATGTAAGCCAAACCCTAATCATAACCCTTACCCTAAACATTAACTTAACACTTACCCTAACACTAACACTAAACCTAATACTAACCATAACACTATTCCTAACCCTAAACCTAACCTTAAACCTAACCCTAATCCTAACCCTATCCATAACAATAACTCTAACCCTATCCCTAACATATCACTAACACTAACCCTAACTCTTTCCCTAAACCTAAACCCAACCCAGACCTAACCCTAACAAAAGCCCTAACTATAACCTAAACCTAAACCTAAACCTAACCCTAACACTAAACTTAGCCCTATCCCTAACAATAACCCTAAACCTAAACCTAACACAAACCCTAAAACTAACCCTTACACAAACTGTAATCCTAATAGTAACTTGAAATCCAACACTAACCTTAATCCTAAACCTAAACTTAAACATAATCCTAACCGTAACTCTATGCCTAACTCTAAACCTAACCCTAACACTTACTGTAACCCTAAACCTAACTTTAACCTAACACTAAACTTAAGCTTCACCTTAACCCAAACCCTAACCATAACACTAACTCTATCTCTAACCCTATACTAACCCAAAATCTAAGTCAAACACTATCCCCAAACTAATTCTAAACCTAACCATAAACCTAAACGTAACGCTAGACCGAAACCTCACCCTATCCCAAAACCTAAACCTAACAAAACCCTCAACCTAACCCTAACATGAATCCTAATTATAACTGTAAACCTAACACTAACCCTAAACCTAAACCTAAAATTAACACTAACCCTAACCCTATCCCTAAACCTAACCCTAACATTAACCCTCAACCTAACCCTAACACGAATCCTAATCATAACCGTAAACCTAACACTAACCGTAACATTAAACCTAAAATTAAAACTAACCTTAACCCTAACCCTAAGGCTAACCCTATAACTAACCATAACCCTAACACTAAACCTAAAACTAACTCTAACACTAAAACTAACCATAACCCTAACACTAAAACTAAACGTAAACCTAACACTAACCCTAACACTAACAATAACCCTAATGCTAACCTAACCATAACCCTAACCATAAACATTATGTTAACCTAACCCTAACCATAACCATAACCATAAACCTAACAAAAACCCTATAGCTTACATAACCCAAACCATATCCTAACACTAACCCTAACCCTTACCTAACCGTAACCCTAACCCTAACACAAACACTAAACCTAACACTAATTCTAACGCTAATCTAACACTAACCCTAACCCCAACACTAACCTTGTCACTAATCCTAACCCTAACACTAAAACTATCACTAACACTAACCTTAAACCTAGCACTATACCTATCCTTTCCATAACTGTAAAACTAACCCTAACCCAAACCATAAGCCTCAACCTAACCCTCTTCCTAAAGATAACCCTAACTGTAACACTAACCTTAACTCTAACACTAACAAACCCTACACCTAATTATAACACTAAACAAAACACTAATCCTAAACCTAACCATAACTCTAAACATAACACTAACCCTAACCGTAACAATAACACTAAACCTATTTTTAACCCTAACCCTTACAGAAAACCTAAAGCTAAACCTTACCTACCACAAACCGTAATATTTACCCTAACACTAACCTAATACGTACCATAACACTAACCCTATCTCTCATTCTAAAACTAACCATAACCCTAACCCAAACCATAACCCTAACCCTAACCCAAAAATTAAACTTAACCCTAACCCTAACCGTAACATTAACCAAACCCTAATCCTACCATAACACTAATTGTAGCCCTAACCCTAAACCTAAAATTAACCCTAAACATATCCCAAACCCTAACACTATCTTTTTCTTTAACCCTAAAACTAACACTAACACATGACCTAAACTTACCTCTAACCCTAACTCTCACCCTAACCCTAAACCTAACAAACACTGTAACCCTAACCCTAACCCTAACACTAACTGCAACACTAACACTAACCCTATCCTACCCGTAACCCTAAAACTAACCTAAACCTAATCCTAAGCCTCAACCTAACTCTGATACTAACCATAACCCCAAGACTAACCTTATCACTAACCCTAACATAAACCCTAAACCTAACACTTATCCTAATACAAAACATATCCATGAACCTAACACTAATATTAACACTAACCCTGACCCTAAGCCTAACTCTAACACTAACCCTAAACCTAACCCAAACCCTAAGTCTAACCCTAAAACTAACCATAAATATAACCCTAATCCTAAATCTAAAACTAACCCTAACACTAAGCCTAACACTAACCATAACACTTACCATAACCATACCCTAACCCTAAATCTATCCCTAATCCTAACACTATCTCTAACCCTACTCCTAACACTAACACTAAAGCTAATCCAAAACCTAAACTTATACCTAACACTAACACTAACCCTATTTCTAACCCTAAGCTTCAGCCTAACCCTAAACCTAACACTAACCCTAACCCTAAATCTAACCCTAAAACAAACTCTAATCCTAACCCTGACCATAACCAAAATCTTAACACTAACTGTAAACCTAACCCTAACCCTAAACCTACTACAAAACTTAACCCAGACCCTAATACTTACCCTAACACTAACCATAACCCTAACTTAATTGTAACCCTAAACTAAAACCTAACCCTAATCCTAATCATAACATTAACCATAACCATAACACTAAACCTAAACCTAACAGTAACTTTAAACCTATCCCCAACCCTAAGCCTAACACTCATCCTAACACTAACTCCTAAGGTAACACTAACTCTAATGATAACCCTAACCCTAACCCTGAAACTTACCTTAACCCTAACCCTAACACTAACACTATCCCTAATCCTAACCCTAACACTAAACCTAACACTAACCCTAACCTAACTCTAACTGTAAAACAAAGCCTAACCATAATCATTACCATAACCCTATACTAACCCTAAACTAACACTATCCTAACAGTAACACTAATCCTAAACCTAAATCAAACTATAACCCTAACCCTAACCCTAAACCTAACCCAAACACTAACTCTAACCCTAAACCTTACACTAATCCTAACCCTAACATGAACTCTAAATCTAACCCTAACAGTAACCCTAACCCTTACCCCAAACCTAAACCTAACCTTAAACCTAACCCTAACATTATGCTTAACCCTAACTGTAACGCGAAACATAATACTAACCCTAAACCTAACCCTAATCCTAACCATAACACTAACCCTAACACTAACCCCAACCCTTATCTAACTCTAACAGTAACCCTAAACCTAAAAGTACCATCAACCATAACCCTAACCCAAAACCTAAACTGAACCATAACCCTAACTGTAACACTAACCCAAACCCTAACACTATCCCTAATCCTAACCCTTACATTAAAACTAAACCTAACTCTAAACCTAATATTAACCCTAATCCTAACCCTAACTCTAAACCTAAATCTAATTATAATGCCATACCAAACACTAATGTTAACCCTAGCTTTAACCCAGACACTAACCCTAAACCTAAACCTAATACTAACCCTAGTGCTAACCCTAAAACAACCCTATGCCAAACCCTAACCCTAACCTAAATCCAAACCTAACCCGATACTTAACACGAATTTTAAACCCAAACCTAACCCCAAACCTGACACTATACCTAACCCTAAACCTAATCCTAACCCTAACCCTAACTTAACCCTAATATTAACACTAACCCTAACCCAACCCTAACTTACCCTAACCCTAACACTAACACTAACTCTAATTATAACCCTAAACCTAAACCTTATTCTAACACTGAACCTAAACCTATCACTAATGCTAATCCTAACCCTAACACTATCCCTAACACTAACACTAACCGTAATCCTAACCACAACCCTAACCCTAATCCTAACACTAACACTAACCATAACATAAACCATAAACTTAACTACAACCCTAACACTAACTTAACACTAATCCTAACCTTAATTTACATTAAACCTAACCCTACACTAACCCTAATCCTAAATTAACCATTACATTAACACTAAACCTAACACTAAGCCAAAGCCTAACCCTAACCCTAACACTGACCCTAATCCTATTGCTAACATGAACTCTATCCCGAACCCTAAAACGAACCCTAAAACTAACCCTAATACTAACCTTAACCCTAACCCTAATCCTAAACCTAAAGCTAAACCTAACACTAACCCTAACCCTAATCCTAACCCTAACGCTAACACTAACACTAAAACTAAATCTAATTATAACCATAACATAAACCTAAACCTTATCCTAATGCTGAACCTTACCCTAAAACAAACTCTAACCCTAATTCTAACACTATCCCTAACACTAACACTAACCCTAATCCTAACCACATCCCAAACCCTAATCCTAACCCTAACACTTACCATAACATTAACCGTAAATATAATAACCCTAACACTAATCCTAAATCTAACCATAAACCAAACACTAAATCTAACCCTATCCTTTACACTAACACTAACCATATACAAACACGGACCCTAACCCTCACCCTAAGCGTAACCCTAACCCTAACCCTACCTCTATCCCTAATCCTAACCGTAACCCTAAAACCAACCCTAACCCAAACCATAATCCTAACCATAACCCTAACCATAACCCTAACCTTTACCTAATCCTAACCCTAAATTTAACACTAACACAAACACTAAATATAACCCTAACCCTAATGGTAACCCTAAACATAATCCTAACCCTATCACTAACCCTAACCCTAAACCTAACACTAACCTTAATATTAACACTAACCCTACCCTTAACCCCAACACTAAACCTAAACCTAACCCTAACCCTAATGCTAACCTTAATCCAACTGTAACCCTAAACCTAACCCTATAACAAATCTCAAACCTAATCCTTAACCTAACACAAACCGTTAACCTAACCATAACTCTAAACCTAACACTATCTCTAACCCTAAACCGAACCGTAACTCTGACACTAACCCTAACTGGAAACGTAACCCTAACCCAAACCCTAGTATTAACCCTAAACCTAACCATAACACAAAACTTAACCCTAACATCAACCATAACCCTAAACCTAATTTTAACCAAAACACTAACACTAACCCTAAACTTAAAACTAAACCTAACATTAACCCTAACAATAACTCTAAACATAACTAATTTTAACCATAACCATAACCCTAATCCTTACTCTAAACCTCACCCTAACCCTAACCCTATCCCTAACACTATCTCTAATGCTAACCCTAACACAAACCCTAAACTTAATTCTAACCCTAAGTGCAACACTAATCCTAAATCTAACCCTATCCCTAACCAAAAACTTACACCTAACAATAACACTAAATCTACCCTAACCATAACATGAAACCTAACAATAAATCTAAGAGTAACCCTAACACAAACCCATAACCTAACCCTAAACCTAACACAAAACCTAACCCTAACCCTAATCTTAACACAAATCATAACAAAAACCACAACCCTAAACCTAACATAACCTTAACGCTAACCCTTACCTAACCCTAAACCTAACACTAACCCTACACCTGCCCTAAACCTAACATTAACCTTAAACTTAACCCTAACCCTAAGCGTAACACTAACTCTAATTTTAACCATAACACTAATCCTAAATGTATCCCTAACCCTTAACCTAACACTAACACTAACCCTTATCCTAACCATAACCATAAGAGGAACCCTAACCCAAACAATAACCCTAACCCTAAACCTAACACTAATTCTCCCCCTAACAGTACCCCTAACCCTAACTCTAACCCTAACCATAACACTAACCCTAATTTTAACTCTAACACTAATCCTAAACCTATCCCTAACCCTAAATCTAACACTAACACTAACTATAACACGAAAACTAACCAAAACACTAACCCTAATCCTA